>NW_025533693.1:300000-510026 GCF_020615455.1 Coregonus clupeaformis
GGAGCTTGTGGCTGGGTTTCCCTTTGTACTTCAGAATAATTTGCAAGCCCTGCCACAGCCTAGAGACCAGAGGTGGCAGAACAGAGTGCTCGGGTTGGGGTGTAGGGTTTGTGCATAGCCTGAAGGTAGGGAGGGGCAGTAGCCCTCTGGTCCTCTGTAGCTCAATTGGTAGAGCATGGTGCTTGTAACGCCAGGGTAGTGGGTTCGATCCCCGGGACCCCCCATACCTAAAAAATGTATGCACACATGACTGTAAGTAAAAGCGTCTGCTAAATGGCATATTATTATTATTATTATTAGCCTACTAAAGATATAACACAAATATACCACCATAGGGAAAGTACTAGGCCAGTATGATAACTGATAGGTCTACCCATGCATGGACAGAAATGCAGCGAATCCTGTTATTTTTTCATCAATGTTTTGTCATTCATATATACAAATAAATATTTGTTTGTTTTCTGTATTTTCCGGCAGCTTTCATCTCCTGGTAGGCCTTTTTAGGGTAAAGGAAATGCGGACCTTCCTTGCACTCCGTGGTGGAAAAAGTACTCAATTGTCATACTTGAGTAAAAGTAAAGATACCTTAATAGAAAATGACTCAAGTAAAAGTGAAAGTCACAGAGTAAAATACTACTTGAGTAAAAGTCTAAAAGTAGTTGGTTTTAAATATACTTAAGTATAAAAAATAAATGGAATTGCTCAAATGTACTTAAGTATCAAAAGTAAAAGTATAAATCGTTTCAAATTCCTTATATTAAGCAAGCCAGACAGCACAATTTTCTTTTTTTATTGACGGATAGCCAGGGGCACACTCCAACACTCAGACATAATTTACAAACGAAGCACTTGTGTTTAATGAGTCTGCCAGATCAGAGACAGCAGGGATGGCCAGGGATGTTCTCTTGATATGTGTGTGAATTGGACCATTTTCCTGTCAAAATTAAACGAGTACTTTTGGGTGTCAGGGAAAATGTATGGAGTAAAAAATACATTATTTTCATTAGCAATATAGTGAAGTAAAAGTTGCCAAAAATATAAATAGTAAAGTAAAGTACAGATACCCCAAAACACTACTTAAGTAGCACTTTAAAGTATTTTTACTTAAGTACTTTACACCACTGCTTGCACTGGGTGCTGCTAGAGCATAGAGTCATTGAGATACCTTCATTGGCTGTTATTACGTGGCACTGTCCATGGTGTTAGTCGTCATGTTCATTGCGATATGTGACAATGTAGCGCTAAATGTAATGTTTATTTTCAGCACTAGCATCTCTTTACTGCTTTTAACTGGAACCTCGGCTCCAACAAACTCCAACACAGTAGATGGCAGTGATGCGCGAGCTAACTGTTGGGCTGTCCAAAGCAATGCTGTAGCCACAAACTGATGTTTGCGGAAGCGACAGATGTTGGCTAGATAGCTAACCAAGTAAACATTTTAATAGGCGATACTCTTTTAATACTCTTCGAAAATGGCCCACAAAAGTGAAGATTTATTTGACTGTATTCTCATGGCTGACGACAGGTAGGCTAAACACTGCCTTGCTCTAGTTTATTTAGCTAGCTAACGTTAACTAGCTAGCCAGTACTAGCATGACGCCTGTCTGTTTATAGTTAACGTTAGCTAGCTAGTTAGAGTTGGAACAATGTTCATTGATTAACGTATGAGTTTTTATTAATTTCAGGTTCCATGGAGAGGGGTACCGCGAGGGGTTCGATGAAGGCACGCGACAAGGAATGATTGATGGTCGTAAACATGGAGCATCACATGGCGCCAAGCTTTCAATGGAGGCAAGTTGAGCATCACTCACCCAAGGTCATGTCTAAATTGACGTCAAAAGTTGATATTTTTTTGCATTTGAGCTAAACCTAACGATTTGCCTAACCTTAACCTAATTATCCTAACATGCTACGTTAATTATCGTAACCTACCGCGTAAATTCTAACATGCTACAAAAAGTCAATTCTGACATAAACTGTAAACCATCTAGTCAACAAAATTACACATTGGTTTCCTTACCCTGTAAGCAGTCTATGGACAAGGTATGACAGCAATCCATGATTTGGTTTAGTTTCGCTGGCACTGCTTCCCCATGCTAACGTTCTTCCAAGTCGGGAATGGAGTAAGTATCAAATCAAATTTTATTGGTCACATGCGCCCAATACAACAGGTGCAGACATCACAGTGAAATGCTTACTTGCAGCCCTTAACCAACAGTGCATTTATTTTTAACAAAAAAAGTAAAAATAAAACAACAACAAAAAAAGTGTTGAGAAAAAAAAGAGCAGAAGTAAAATAAATTAACAGTAGGGAGGCTATATATACAGGGGGGTACCGGTGCAGAGTCAATGTGCGGGGGCACCGGCTAGTTGAGGTAGTTGAAGTAATATGTACATGTGGGTAGAGTTAAAGTGACTATGCATAAATAATTAACAGAGTAGCAGCAGCGTAAAAAGGATGGGGTGGGGGGGCAGTGCAAATAGTCAGGGTAGCCATGATTAGCTGTTCAGGAGTCTTATGGTTTGGGGTAGAAGCTGTTGAGAAGTCTTTTGGACCTAGACTTGGCACTCCGGTACCGCTTGCCGTGCGGTAGCAGAGAGAACAGTCTATGACTAGGGTGGCTGGAGTCTTTGACAATTTTGAGGGCCTTCCTCTGACACCGCCTGGTATAGAGGTCCTGGATGGCAGAAAGCTTGGCCCCAGTGATGTACTGGGCCGTACGCACTACCCTCTGTAGTGCCTTGCGGTCGGAGGCCAAGCAGTTGCCATACCAGGCGGTGATGCAACCAGTCAGGATACTCTCGATGGTGCAGCTTTAGAATTTTTTGAGGATCTGAGGACCCATGCCAAATCTTTTCAGTCTCCTGAGGGGGAATAGGCTTTGTCGTGCCCTCTTCACGACTGTCTTGGTGTGTTTGGACCATGATAGTTCGTTGGTGATGTGGACACCAAGGAACTTGAAGCTCTCAACCTGTTCCACTACAGCCCCGTCGATGAGAATGGGGGCGTGCTCAGTCCTCTTTTTTTTCCTGTAGTCCACAATCCCATTGCCAAGTAAAGGTTGGTTTAAAATTCTCTGTGCTATGCTTAACATGACCTACGTAATAACGCCTATCATCCAGCTGGAACAGTAATAATGACTAGTAACTATTTTTAATAGCTAGTCAAAACCCCAGGGCAGACATGGCAAGCCAGTGTTGTTACAGCAGCTGATTGCTACTCAGCTGAAGTCATACATATGATTTTGTTAAATGCACATTACATGTATATGCTTACTGGTTTGTGAAAACAGCTTAGTTAAATAAGTGTGATTTGTGTTTTTACAACTAATTTCTCCCCAACTACAGATAACTTTCTAAACTACTCACCTCATTTTATAGGTTTCCTTCTATTATGGATTTGGAATCACTTGGAAATGCCTTCTTCAAAACAACACAGATGTGAAGTCCAGGTTTGACCTCTCATCAGCAGTAATAAAATACCTATCAACTCATTAGTCACTTGTTCCTGTTGGCTTTCATGCAAATAAAATGATCTTCAGTTTGTCTATTTTATGTTTAAGAAAAAGGCTGAAAGCTTTGGAATCTCTTCTTGGGTTGATTCAAAAGTTCCCCCATGAAGAACCTCATTATGAAAATCTCCAGGAGGACATGGAGAAGGTTCGGGCCAAGTTTAGACAGGTAGGACTATCTCACTCAAACCACAAGTCAATTGTGTGAATAAGCTCTTAGAAACAAACAAATGGTTGACTCAACCATTTTTCAATGTGAAGGTTCATGGCCTTTAGATTATCCATGACCTAAACTGACCACTGGTTAGCAGTGTTTTTCATGCTCTTATTTTGATGTCTAAACTAATGTCTACTGAAAAACAAGGTACTGATCTTTGGCTCTCCTTAATCTCTTTCACCTTTAGGTCTGCTCTCTTTTAAATGTGCCAACAGACTTCAGTGATTATGTGAAGACTGGAGGGTCTGGAGGGATATCCTTCTGAAGAGAACTGGCAACCCTGAAGTCAACAGCTTGTGGATCTCAAGGGGGTTCCTTGAATGCAACCTTTCCTGTGAAGCATTGTGGCTTTGAAGACGAGAAGATAGGAGAACAGTTGAGGAGGAGGAACCTGGAGGTGGGCCTGCTTTTATGTAAACAGGAGGTCCTGAGTTGGTCTGTAGTGTAGTTAACTGACTTTTAACGGGTGGAGCATGAAGTATGCTATCGATTGGTACTATGAAGAATTGGTGTTTACGAATGACAAAGGTTAGGATATCAATTGATGGGGCATCAGTCTATTTTAGAAATATGGAGTGCCACTGAAAACACAAAAGTGAACTGAAAGTGCTACATAGGCCTAACTGGTATTATATAGACCATAGTCCTGGATGTTTAGTGCTTTGTCTGGGTGGTAAGAGAGAGCTGAGTTGCATCAATTATTTTGTCATTCTAAGGATTCTATATAAAACAAGTGAATGTTTTATTTATTTTATCTACAGGAATCATGATGTACACTCTTTGGAAAAAAGGTTCCAAATGGAACCAATAAGGGTTCTATTGCTTGCTTCATATATACAGTGAGGGAAAAAAGTATTTGATCCCCTGCTGATTTTGTACGTTTGCCCACTGACAAAGACATGATTAGTCTATAATTTTTATGGTAGGTTTATTTGAACAGTGAGAGACAGAATAACAACAACAAAAAATCCAGAAAAACGCATGTCAAAAATGTTATAAATTGATTTGCATTTTAATGAGGGAAATAAGTATTTGACCCCTCTGCAAAACATGACTTAGTACTTGGTGGCAAAACCCTTGTTGGCAATCACAGAGGTCAGACGTTTCTTGTAGTTGGCCACCAGGTTTGCACACATCTCAGGAGGGATTTTGTTCCACTCCTCTTTGCAGATCTTCTCCAAGTCATTAAGGTTTTGAGGCTGACGTTTGGCAACTCGAACCTTCAGCTCCCTCCACAGATTTTCTATGGGATTAAGGTCTGGAGACTGGCTAGGCCACTCCAGGACCTTAATGTGCTTCTTCTTGAGCCACTCCTTTGTTGCCTTGGCCGTGTGTTTTGGGTCATTGTCATGCTGGAATACCCATCCACGACCCATTTTCAATGCCCTGGCTGAGGGAAGGAGGTTCTCACCCAAGATTTGACGGTACATGGCCCCGTCCATCGTCCCTTTGATGCGGTGAAGTTGTCCTGTCCCCTTAGCAGAAAAACACCCCCAAAGCATAATGTTTCCACCTCCATGTTTGACGGTGGGGATGGTGTACTTGGGGTCATAGGCAGCATTCCTCCTCCTCCAAACACGGCGAGTTGAGTTGATGCAAAAGAGCTCCATTTTGGTCTCATCTGACCACAACACTTTCACCCAGTTCTCCTCTGAATCATTCAGATGTTCATTGGCAAACTTCAGACGGCCCTGTATATGTGCTTTCTTGAGCAGGGGAACCTTGCGGGCGCTGCAGGATTTCAGTCCTTCACGGTGTAGTGTGTTACCAATTGTTTTCTTGGTGAAAATGGTCCCAGCTGCCTTGAGATCGTTGACAAGATCCTCCCGTGTAGTTCTGGGCTGATTCCTCACTGTTCTCATGATCATTGCAACTCCACAAGGTGAGATCTTGCATGGAGCCCCAGGCCGAGAGAGATTGACAGTTATTTTGTGTTTCTTCCATTTGCGAATAATCGCACCAACTGTTGTCACCTTCTCACCAAGCTGCTTGGCGATGGTCTTGTAGCCCATTCCAGCCTTGTGTAGGTCTACAATCTTGTCCCTGACATCCTTGGTGAGCTCTTTGGTCTTGGCCATGGTGGAGAGTTTGGAATCTGATTGATTGATTGCTTCTGTGGACAGGTGTCTTTTATACAGGTAACAAGCTGAGATTAGGAGCACTCCCTTTAAGAGTGTGCTCCTAATCTCAGCTCGTTACCTGTATAAAAGACATCTGGGAGCCAGAAATCTTTCGGATTGAGAGGGGGTCAAATACTTATTTCCCTCATTAAAATGCTAATCAATTTGTAACATTTTTGACATGCGTTTTTCTGGATTTTTTTGTTGTTATTCTGTCTCTCACTGTTCAAATGAACCTACCATTAAAATTATAGACTGATAATTTCTTTGTCAGTGGGCAAACGTACAAAATCAGCAGGGGATCAAATACTTTTTTCCCTCACTGTATGTATGTATATATATATATATAACATCCCTAAATGTTCTATACAGAACCCAAATTAACCTTTTTTTTCTAATAGTGTAAGTCAATTTTGAGTGACCTGGTTGAGAATGAGTGCTGTGAGATTGCTAAAATTACTGGTTGATGTGTAATAATAATAATAAAAAGCTATTTCTTTCAAATACTTGTGTGAAGTATGTATGTTAGCATATTCCAATACATTTGTTTCCTTTTGTATTCACACTTGCTAAAACATTTTGAAATGGTCGCAAGGAGATGCATAATTTCAGCGGTTGAAATTATCAACAAGTAGTTGGAAGTCATATGGATAGCCAGAAACTTCAACTCTACTACAACATCCCCACTGTGTGGTCAATGAAAAATATCACACCCATGTTTTAGGGAGCTCCTCCTGCTGTGATAATGTAGAATGGAGACGGATCTCCTCCATCAGCTACGGTGTATTAGTTTACAAGCATTAATTCAACTCACAATTATATGAAATAAGTGACCGAAACCACAATTCTTTACTATGCAATACAAACTGAGGTGGTATGTGTTTCTAAGCAATTTTTTGTAGTAAAACTACTTTATATACAGTATGACAGATGACAGGAGAGTTGATTCACCTGCCAGAGGCACAAAGCAATCACTGTCTGTTTGTTTTGTTTAACCAACTTCATCCCCATAAAATTCCACCACTGGGCCTTTCAGCCTGATTTCAAGGGTGGTCACTAGTCGATTAATGTTCGGCCCCTTCTCCTGGGTCATGTGTGGGATTGGTCTCTGGCTGTAACAATGGCATCAAGAGGCAACAGCGATGGCAGGGGCTGCGAAGCGCTTGTTTTTGTTCGAGGCCCCCCTTTCTATTCGATATACAGATCAAAATTCAGATAGACAAAACCAGATGGGGAGGTGGGGGGGCAATAGTGATGGTGGGGGCCAGTGGCAGCTGGTTGGTGCACTGTGCAGCAGCAGGTGAACACTGCCCCGCGGCACCTTCTGAGGGGGACAGATAAAGCCCAAATGAGCTGGAGGGAAGAAGGAACTGCCAGTGCACTGCTTATCTTTGTGCAGTCAGACCTGATTCGTAGTTACTTGTGTGTGTTTGAGTCCAATGCAAAAAAAAAAAGAACAGAGAGAGCGCGATGGTAAGCCAGTGAATGAAAGCTGTTGCAGCACTGTTTCTTTGATTCTCCATGTTAGGCGAGCAGACTGGATGGGGCCAAGGAAAGGGAGGAGGCAGAGAGGGCTATGGGGGCACTGGAGGGTTTAGAGAATGTTCTGGAATTTCTGGAGCAGGTGGCGAGTGGTGACATGAAAAGAAGACGTGACAAATGAAACCGCCAGGCATTTCGAGGAAAAGCATCCCCAAACTAATTGGTGGCATAGAGTTTTTCCCTGCCTTGGTGCCTCATATGCACCCCCCACTCCCCATCTCTGTGATGAACTGCCTGCATTGCATGATTCATGATAAATGTGAACTTCCCATTCAAAACACATACAATAAGTGCCAGGCCACACAACTGAGACAATGGCCCCTATTTCATGCTAACATCAGGCCATTCCAGTCCTGGGGGCAGATGGCTATAGCCCATTATGCAGTATGTCTGTAGATCTGAAGGATTCCAGTATATGTTTTCATGCTTTTGTTTTTTGAACATTCAGAATCAGCTACTCAATTTAATATTTGAATGTTGATATGTATCACTGTGAAAGTCAGGATAACTTTTTAAAAGACCTTGATCGACTAACCTGTGCCCCCGCACATTGACTCTGTACCGGTACCCCCTGTATATAGCCTCTCTACTGTTATTTTACTGCTGCTCTTTAATTATTATTATGATTGTATTTTTTTACTTATCAATTTTTTACTTAACACTTATTTTTCTTTAAACTGCATTGTTGGTTAAGGGCTTGTAAGTAAGCATTTCACTGTACAGTCTACACCTGTTGTATTCGGCGCATGTGACAAAGAGGATTTGATTTGATCCATGATGTTGTCACAAGCTGCTCAAAGGCAAGGAGGGATCAGGTCAGCACAGCATTCTCCTATGTGGCTGCCTGGCATAGAAACTGTTTACCAATGGCATGAGTGAGAAATGCCTAATTCTCAGTTGTGAAGGTCTGCACTGCATCATAGCTACAGACATGGGTAAAAATGTTGAAAGTATACCACACTGAGATAGCATGTCCTGACGAGTCCATCCCTGTACCCTTTGATGGCACTTGGGGAGCAATGTTGATCCTTCCTCTGAAACCGCAAGCGCTAAGATGTCAGAGGCTGAGGACACCGTATTAATGCGAACCTCAGACGCCCACAGGTTTATGTGAAATACTCAAGAGTTCCTTCACAAATGCCCAGGGCCTTAGATCAGTGGGTACCATCTTTTCTTTACTCTGGCCCATCTGAAAGCCTTTGACATTTTATTGTGACCTACCCCACAATCAGTTGCTTTTACACAGTGGTGTAAAGTACCTAAGTAAAAATACTTAAAAGTACTACTTAAGTCATTTTTGGGGGTATCTTTACTATTTACATTTTTGCCAACTATTACATTTGCTTCACTACATTCCTAATGACAATAATGTAATTTTTACTCCATACATTTTCCCTGACACCCAAAAGTACTCATTACATTTTGACAGGAAAATGGTCCAATTCATGCACTTATCAAGAGAACATCCCTGGTCTTCCCTGCTGCCTCTGATCTGGCAGACTCACTAAACACAAATGCTTCGCTTACAAATTATGTCTGAGTGTTGGAGTGTGCCCCTGGCTATCCGTAAATTACTTATATTTATACAGGGTGGGTCACCAATGAGACCAGGGTCTCATTTGCAAGGGAGCCTTGTGAACATGTTGTGAAAAGTGTTATTAAAATGTAATGTCATGTAATATTTTAAATTGTATATAACTGCCTTAATGTTGCTGGACCCCAGGAAGAGTAGCTGCTGTCTTCGCAGGACCTCCAGAACCAGCCAGTCCAGAGAGCGGGTCTAAAAATTGCTGGATCTCCAGTTAATACGTGCGCTGAGGTAGTGGGGGAGTATATGAAGAACAACTTTACATACAAAAAGTAGCCAGTACTGGGCCCTTCTGATAGTCAGATACTCCCAGCCAACAGAACTATACAAAATGCAGGGATGTGTACGAAAATTGTCTCCAGTGATAAAATGCAGTGCTGATTATTGGCAAAAGAGCTGATCTGGTCAAAGGACCAATTAGTATAAAAATATCAGAATTTGGCGGCATATGGTAATGGTCAGATATGGATGCAAAAGGTTTACGATATAATCAACAACAGGTTAAAGCTAGGGCTAGTGTTAATAAATCTCCTGTACTCCTGAGTGGCGCAGTGGTCTAAGGCACTGCATCGCAGTGCTAACTGTGCCACTAGAGATCCTGGTTCGAATCCAGGCTCTGTCACAGCCGGCCGTGACCGGGAGACTCATGGGCGGCGCGCAATTGGCCCAGCGTCGTCCAGGGTAGGGGAGGGAATGGCCGGCAGGGATGTAGCTCAGTTGATAGAGCATGGCGTTTGCAACGCTAGGGTTGTGGGTTCAATTCCCACGGGGGGCCAGTATAAAAAAAATATGAATTCACTAACTGTAAGTCGCTCTGGATAAGAGTGTCTGCTAAATGACTAAAATGTAAATGTAAATCATTAGTAAAACAGTTATAACCCTGGGTTAGAGTAGACATTTTATGATAGTTGTTTTGGTGCTTGTCAAATAGTGAGCATTATGGCTGCAGTTTTATTAATCCTTTAGTTTACAAATGCTATAAGATACATTGTGGCATGATGTTGAGAGGGAGAGACAGAGAGAGATGTCTGTGTGCCAGCAGGGATTTGGTGCCGCATTGCCTTATGTGCTGAAACCCTTTATCCACTGTTTGTCCAGCTCACGATTGCAGGGCTGTGGGAAAGGATTAGAATTTCACGCCTTTTTCTTTATAGAAAACCCTGATCAAAGGAATGATTTGCATAATAAATCAATGAGTACTGTCACACACTCATGCTTTAACCAATAGCATGGGTAATCATTAGCCCCACAAAAACATTTCTACTTTAGATTTTGGAAAATGTCCTCAATATCATCATGTATATATCAATGTTGCTTTAAACTATTCAGTCAGTGTCAGTAATCTATAACTTCCTATTCAAAATGGATGATTACTGATCATAACTGAGGAATGTTCATGTAATTAGGTATGTATGGAATACAATAACTGTTTGTTTTAGAAATAAATATGTATCATGTGACATTGTAAAAGACATCAACATGAACATTCTTTTTTTGTTTTCCTGTCAAGAAAAGACAAAACAGGATGTTTTTTATCCACTTTTAATTCTAGTTTAGTTTGATATTTAAATCATGTTTCTAGAATGGATCTGCAAAAGGTTGTGCATTTCAGACATCATAAAGCAGACATTTCAGAATCTTTGCTTTATTTTCTTGGACCCCAGATGACCTTTGACCCATTGCAATGAACACAGATCCTGACCCACAGCTCAGTAAGAGGGGCGACCCACCCGACCGTCATTAACAATAGAAGCAATGGTAAAAAGCTGGGGGGGTTGGTGGTGGCGAGCACTGCAGCACATTCTGTTGAAACGTTTGGACAAAGATCTCCACCCCTTCTGTTTTCTTTTCACTAACAACACTTTTTATTAATATGACAAAAATATGTAATGTCATCTTTAGTTGAGCACAGGGGCATCAACATGTATTTTTTCCATTTTTTGAGGTAACAATTATTCCTTACACTAGACAGAAAAACAATATTTCCATCCTGGGTCCTTTGTTAGCGAGTAGAAATTTCAGCAGCTTGCAGCAACATCATTTGTCAAATACTTGGCAACACTAGACCTACCTCACATCTACAACCGGAACATATAGCAGCATCATGTCTATGGCTAAGTGAACCACTGTTGGCTCTCACACTCATTACTCTGATTGAAGGATGTCTGGGTCAAATGGAAGTGTGCCAATAATATCTGTAGCCCATTCTTTTGGTTCAATGTTCCAGTAGCGGATCAGTTAAGAAAAAACTGCAGTGATCCAAGATTGAATCTATTTACCGTTTATTGTGCAGTTGACACAAATATAAATATGCTATGCTTCTTGGTGGAGGATAAGATATCTAGAATAGCATGAACTGAACTGTGTGGAATAACGGCATGATGATTTGAAAATAATTCTATGGCTTGGTATTTAACAAACTCAAACTCATTAATGGTTTTAACTCGAGCAAATGCTTTATAAATATAAAATAGATGGGCCTTCGGGGGCCTAAAGGGGATAAAGACTTTCAATGAGACAGCTTAACACTCAAGAGTTATACAATCCAGTCTGTTATGGCACCAGTTTCAATCAATGCTCTCTCTACTTGCTCACATCAGGACCCATTTGGATAATGATCAATGCATTACCATTAGCAGTTTAAACAGGACTATCAGCCACTGAACAAACAAGTAAAATAAAAAAATAACTAAAAAAAACTAACTAAATTAAAGATAATCTTGACTGTAATATGAGGTATTGTTGATAAAAACCATGTCTATTGTCTAATTTTTCCTCTTTTTGGAATAGCACTGAAATCATATTAAAGTAAAAACTGATGACAAAACTACAAAAACAAAGATGTCAACATAATTTTCTCATAGAAAATTAAAAACCTATTACATGGCAGTATATTGACATTTATATGTATAAAAAAAAATATAGCAGCAAACAATAGGATAAAAAGCATTGTTTTTTTCTTGTTGTTTTTCATTTTGTTTTACACTTTGCTGGGAATTCCTCCATAGCAGCTCAAAAGGAGGAGTGTGCTCTCCCATTATCCTGTTCTCTCATCTCTTTTTCTCAATGTACAATCAAACACCTTAATTCAGCAATTCAACAAAAACTTGTTGCTGTCAAGCTGTCACCCTTTTTGCCTCCCTTTTTCCCACTCCCACTTTTCAACGTTACCCTTCCCATCTTAGTGATCCACTTCTCTTAGGCAAGCCACATAAACATAGCCTAAGTCTTCAGGTTTGTGCAAAATCATCTCTAAAACATTTTTTTTGTGTTTTTATCCCCTCAACTACAAATTCTAAACAGCATTTTAACTATGGTGTTTTCTTTCAGTTCTGTATTGAGAAAACACTGTCATACATGATTTTGAGGGCAGGCATGTGTTAAGCACTATGGTAAATAGTTGTGTACAAAATGTTAGAGACATACTTTGGCATCCTGTCTCTAATCTGTACTGGCTCCAATAGTAAAATATGCAATAATAAACACACTTAATCTTTGTTTTAGCGTTCAAGTTTGATACTTTAGTGTTTCAAATGCTCTGGATGCCGTTCAAGCGATGGGATACAGGATGCTGAAACATGCCACACACAATCCTCATCTCACTATAGACCCCTCCTGTAAGAACTGTGGCATAACAATCTCCAAAATAATACCCTTCTACATCAAGGGTACACGGGATTGCTGCTGGGCTGCGTTGACTTGTACGCAAAATTGTAACACACAGAACACCACAGTTAAAAGAGACCTGCTCCACTCCATTCCATTTTTTCTAATTTTTTCTGTGATTTTTTTTTATGAGTCAGAAAAAAACTGACTAAAAGTGCTTTTAAAAATGGAATGGTATTAGAAAGTAAGATATAACCACAAAAAACGTAACTGTGGATTGCATGGTAAAGATTTGCAATTCTTGCTAGACTTTAGCTTATCGTGTCATTGCTAGCTGTTGAAATATGTACAATGAGGAAAAAATTTATCACAAATCAACAGCCAAACAATGCTGGTTCATTCAATTTACTCCTAATTGAATATAAAGTAATTGTCCTTATATTGAAGAATAAATTAACTTATTTGGCAAACCTCAGCACCAGCAATCCACAATCATCTAAACAATAAAACAGAGCAATATATACTAAAAGTATACTGTTGAGTTATACAACCCAGTTAAAAAGAGAAGAGGCCAAAACTAGGGGCTCAGAATTTCTTTAGAAGTCTAGACAATATAATAAAGTGACTAAACGCATAAGCAAGCGGGGATCCACAGATGCCCAGACTGCAAAAAAAACAGGGGAGCTTTGATAGCAAGTAAAATGCCTATCTAATAGAGAGAAAAAAATGCCCCTTCTCTTTTATAAATGAATTTATACTTCAAATAAAAACCTAGACACAAAGACAGACTAAAAATACCTACTCGATGTTATTTTGAATGTTTTAAGTAAGCATGTAGAGTCAGTCTATGGTATTTAAAAATCCTAGTTCAACATTAGGTGGTAAGAATGTATATTTCTGTGGCTTACTCTTGCACATGAACTATAATGTTTTCATTTCATCCATATAGTTGTGTATCTTTCATAAGAATTCGTTTTTGCTATCATCCTTGTTGATGTCTTGAGCCAGACAGGATGGGAGAGTGAGAGGGAACATGACTGGTGGTCTCAGAAAAGTGAGGTGTTCAGTCTTTTCTTGACAGCCCTGGCTGAGGGCGGCCACACGTCACTGGGAGGCCATATAGGCCAGGGCACCGTAACAGGTGTGGCACAAAAGCGTTTGCCAGAGGGTGTTCAGAGGGTGACGACTCGAGGGTGCGCTGGTGTCCTCTTTTCCCAGATGGCCTCTTGGTAAGGCCAGAGCCTCAAAAATATTTCCAAAAAAATGAGGAGGATGACACTCAAATGTTAATGTCCCTCACATCTGTAGGGGTGCAGGACAGGTCCACGTCCTCATCTACCCTTTTTGTTTCTGTGGAGACATTATGTTGCTGTGCCTGTCTCAGACTAGACTCAAGCAGAGACTCAATCTGTTCCTGACATGACCTCAGGCAGTCCTGTGACGAGAGAGAGGTACTGTCAGCATAATGATGCAAAATACCTTAAAGACAATAGTAGCGAAAGGGTTTGTGACAAACAGTCAATGCAAGCATGTGTGTGGTGCAATGTAAAGGTATGGGGAGCTGTGTTTGACGTACCGGGTCACTCCTGATGACTTGGGACAGGAAGTTGGTTAGGTTCTGGGATGACAGTGCACCGTCTTTGATCTTTAGGTACAGCCCCTGTACCGCTGCTGCCACACTGCCCGCTGCGATCATGGAGGGAGGGTTGGCAATGAATTTGACATCTATAGGGAAGACAAAAGAAAGAGAGATGGTAAGTACTTGAGTCGTAAAGCAAAACATCTGAAACAGATCATTGGCTAAATGGTACACCTGAGCTTTCAATAGGATTAATGTGGTAAATAAAACAGAGCTATCAAGTATTGTATTTAGGGGTAGAGAGAGAGACCACGGCAGATGGAGGGTATGTGAGGAAGGCCATTCTAGGCTGTGGCAGAATGAGGTAGGGGACAATGGATATCCTGTTGCTCCTTTCCACTCACAATATCCTGAATGTGCCTTATTTCACAACCAGCCATTGACAGGACACCAGTGCTTATGCACACACACACACACACACTTCCAATAACAATACATCTAGCTCATGGACAAAATAGAACAGGTACAAAAGTACTTCCAGCACACTCATTCAATGGGTACACCACTTCAAAACTTTTTCCAAGAAGAAAGGAAATACCACTCTCCTTCCTACCCGTTTCCCTCACATACATTTTAGTTTTAAACCCCATTGAGCTGATCTCCTCTTAAGAGGTTAGCACCCCACTTCCAATAGCCCTAAAACATACCCCCAGTGACAACTGATTCAAATTCTATTGAGCAAACCCTGACTTTGGGGAGAAACAACTAAGCAAACAAACCAATGTGGTGAGAAGCAAACTCATAATCACATAAAACTGATCTGGAGAAAAAGAGATCACTGACTCCATTCCAGTATCTCCTCTACTTCTCCACACTACAAAGTGACTGAGACACCCTCCATAAAACATGCTAGGCCTTGTACACTCAAACATTCCTGCACCAGAGCCCATACCCCCAACCAATTAGATTGACCATTGGCCACTTGGGGGCCTTCAAGGAGGAAGAGTTATCCTCAAAAGTGGTAAAAAATGCAGACAAAATGTAAATCTTGCATCTGACATATATATTAGCCATTGGTCCCTGAAAAAGTGGTTATGGAGCAGTGACAGGAAAAAGCTCACACTTAACAGACAATGGTTCATGCCTGGGCCTACCTGTTGCACAGAGAGCCACGAATGTCTGGGCATGCTTGCGCAGAATCTGCTTCGTGTTCTGATGGATTGGTAGCTTGGAGAGGAAATGGTCTATGAAATCGTGCGGTGTTACTGATGCTAGATCCCATTTCAACTTGTTTAGAGTCAGTAGTTCCATTTGCTACAAAGAAAGACAGACGGGCGCAATGAGACAATCGAACTTCACAAGTGGCTTCACATAATTTCTTCTACATTTTACGTTATATCCACTAGAGGGAGATGTCGCCCTCGTCATGTAATTGCGCTACACTGGCCTAATGGCTGTATGGTACCATGTGAAATGTACAAGAAACCAAACTCTTTCTTTGATGCAAACTTTCTTTAAAATGAACAACAAATTATGCAATAATGATTTAGATCCAGTCGAAGAGAAACTAAGACAAGTAGTAGGCCTATAGGCCTACAAACTGGATGCATTGTAGTAGGCTACATATAGGCATAGGCCTATATGCTACCATTGCATTATGAGATAGCCTACTATAGAAATGCTCATCAAAATAGCCTGGCCGATATTAAATGGATCATAACTACAGCCATATACAGTGTCTATTTAGAAGATTGACATTGCTCATTTACCAATAGATCGATGGGCCGGATGGAGTTGTCGGTGTAAATGCACAACTTCTCTGCAGTTAAAGGGACCGTTTCCTTCATCTTTGAGGCCAAAAACATACAAGTAGCTCCCAGGAGTTGTAATCTGGTTTTATTTGTGGGCTCCACAGACAAAAATCTATCCAAGTAGTTCATAGCCAGGGGAAAAACCTCCTCCTCGCATTTCTGTTCCTCGCACACCTAGAAGTGAAAACAGCAATTTAGCCTATAGCCTCAAATTACAGTAGCCTATAATATAGGACTATAAGTGCATTCAGGTTGATTGTATATACCAATAAATATGCCTGTCCATAAGTGAAAACGAAATACTGTAATGACAACACAACACATTTTTTGCATTATCCTTCCATTCCTAAAGGCTGTCCTTAAAACAATAGCTATGGCCTAATTATAGGCTTCAGGTGGCGCAAAGTAGGATATAGTCTGCCAATGCAATTAACATAAAATCATGTATTTCGAAAAACTGAAACAGTTGCTTAGGCCTAATTAAAACGGAAATTGAAATAGTTGAGAATTTAGGCTGTTTTCAGTCGCTTCTTACTAAGGCACAAAGGTGGCGTCAATGCAACTTTCCCCTTAAATTTCTACTTCGTCATCTTTTCAAAAAAGAAAAGAAAATATGTAAAAATTGTCCCGGTTTGTCAAATTAGCATGTAAATGATCCTTATGATATACCTTATCGGATAGTTTCAAGATGTGTCGAATTTTCATATAGGAAACATATGAAAACAATTTAATTTTCACGACACTGCTCTTTCTCGTGGAGCCTGCGACATTAAGATCTTGTGCTGACTCACAATTTCTGAAATTAATAAAAAATGTATGTCGACATAAGACTCAATCTCTAACTACATGTAAATGTTGATTAATCGATATAGTATCATATCCGACCATTTAAAATGCATTCTTATTTACATTTTTGGTGAAAATGATCATGTTTCCAGAGCGACCTTCAGAAACTGCAGCAACAGCAGCCTGATTAGTAAGCCGAAACAAACTTTATGGTTTTATATAATCATTTTTCGCTATCCGTGCGACAGGATTATAAGTGCATACCCAAGATATACTTTTCGACTTGCTGATTGAGTTACTGTCATTGCTGTCATTATTAAAGATTTTTAATGATATTAAAAACCTACGCATACGACAACAAAGATGGCGCATAATACTGGCAAGAGTAGGACTGCATACGTGTACATTGGTATTAATTTGGAATGTTTTTTCAATATAAATACATTTCCTAAGTCTCCGACAAAATAAAATAATCGAGCAGCTACATTGCAAGTGTTGTAATTACTGAACACACACAATACATGGGAAATAGCCTAATATGCTACGACCGTGTTCCAAATCTATTTTAGCCTACTTGGACAACCGTACACAAATGAAACATTAGCCTACTACATGTCAGTATGTTTACATAATATGAATGATCATGCTCATAAAACGTAAGATGCATAAAACGACCAATTCAATACATTGCGTCCAAAGGGCATGGTTAGTGTTTGGACACAAACTTTTAAGCAATACATCTAGACATCATAAATATACACACCTCTAACATCCATGTAGCCACAATTTTCCTCATTTTAGGTATTATTTCTTTCTGGACACACTTGAAGTAATTCGGAGACGGAAGGTAATTTTCCTCTGCTTTGAGCATTGTCTGTAGAACTCGGTCATTTAGTAAGTTGGCATCTTGGTAAGCTCTTCTGATGGTTTCCACTTCACAGCACAACAGCTGGTGTTCCATGTCTTTTGCGGTAGTAGCTTGCGTTTTAGGGCTGAATAAATAATCAAAAGAGGTGCTTCTTGTTAGGAGTGAGTGAGCCTCGGTAGATGCTGCTTGCTGCTCCTACAGTGTAAGCCCTCTGAGAGCTCCAACGCTTCACCCTACTAGACAAAACTCCCCTTCAGAGGGCTATGCGATGACGTTAACTGTTGTTAAGGAGGAGATCAAAGCAAGAGCGAGTCTGAGAGAGCGGAGCTAAGGAGTCTATAGCGAGAGGAGGATAACTCTAAAGAACTACCCCTCTAAAGTTCCAAGTCCTTCCCATCGCTGCTGATCCACTCCTATAGGTATGGAAATGGGAGGTCCCAGTATTCTGGGTGGCGTAGCCTATACAGCCGAGGGGAGTCAGGAGGGGGTGAGGAGAAGGGACGCTGAGTGGTGGGGGTTTGAGGGAGGGGGGATATAGGGCTAGTGTCGGTATAGGGAAATTGGTTATGCAGAGATGAATGTGAATTTGTTCGATTTTGATAGGGGGCGGTATAGACACATTCATGAAAAAAGCCATCTGAGAATAGCCCCGGCTTCTCTTCTCGTCACCCTGTCGAACATGAGGTGAGCACATGGGCAAGCTTCTACCACACAAAGACACTTAACAGTAGGACATGTCTTTTTAAAATAACTTTAACGTAATCATTATACAGCAATTTATATAGTTGTTCAGATTGGAGGCATATTCAATAGGCCTATGCATCACAAAACCTATAAAAAGCATTTAAAACTATCAGAGCCATTGAATCAGGCAGGCTATTGAATATTTCAAGAGTAAATCATGATGTGCAAAGTCGTTTACGTTAAAACCTAATAATAATTGCATTATAAACATCTCTAATTTAGACATAGTAGCTTATTAACAATATTGATTTCAGGTTTCAGTTGAATTTTATGTCATTACGACGAAGCACTAATGGGAGTGACGACGAAGCACTAATGGGAGTGTTGAAATGTTTTATTCAAATTAAAGTTATCGATAATCATGTGATTGGTTAAAATACCATTGGCTGTAGGCCAACTAAAAACGTGTTGAATTTATGTTATATAACATTCAAAAAAATTACAAAAAAATTAAGTTTGAACAGAAAGGGATGTTCTTTTGCCTTTAGAACAGTTGCAAGTCATGGGGAGTGGAAGATCAATATTAGTGTTGTTGTGTGGAAGAGGATCTAAATAAGGGATCAATTCTGTGAATAGTCGAAATCAGATTTGTCACAATTTTTCTAAGAGTGGCAATAACATTTAATCTCACAGTCGTTTCAATAGGAATAGGAGCTTTTCACATTCTTAACATTCCTCTCCATAGGCAATTGAATAGCTACCGTAAAACTACCAAAAGAGGCTTTCTTTTTGTCAAGACTTACTATTGCTGACTGAATGTGGGTGACTCTTTCACCTTGACTCTTTCACTATTACAAGTTTTTAAACGAAACTTATTTTCAATCAAAATCGATGTTCATTGCATTGTGCTTTTTATCACTAACCCATATGGCCTAAAAGGTAGGCCTACTATTCTTATAACCCAAGGTGCACATTATTGCACTCTTCAACTTTTTTCATACTTACCAAAAGCCCTACATATTTTCAGCAGGGGCTTCAGCTAAACGTAGGGTATGGCAAAATTACAGTGGGGATTTCCTACCACAGCCATCTTCCACCTCTGCACTATTTTGAGAGAAAAGTCATGCTGTTCCCTGCAGCGGTGTAAATCCACTCTCCATAGATGGGTTGGCAGACAAAGTCACAAAATAATGCGCACGCATGGATAGGGCCAGAAGCCCTGCTTTGTTGTGATTCTGAATGGTCAGATAGCTAGAAACAATGACAAGAAGCTGCCATGTGGGGAATGGTAGGTGGCTTAAACTCAAACTGAAACTGCCTGACGGGTATCCTACGAAGCAAGCTAGATCTACTCAGGGTTTTCTAAAGCTAACCAGCTTCAGTTAGCTTCACATTCCAGCCCAGGCTACGTCCGTACTACGATGGTGGATATTGCTCAACCGCCTGCCGCTAACTCTAGCAGGCTTGTAACTGCGCATGCATGTTGCACATGGCTCTTCATTGAGACAATGCTGAAACATAAATCCATGGGCAATTTTATTTTTGAAGATAAGTTATCTTGCAAATTCAGCAGGCTATGGTGTAAAATAGGCTTTTAGAAATCATTTCCATAGAAATGTACCTGGCTAAAAGGTGAGCCACTTTTGTATGACCTGTTATCCCGAGTTGAACTCAGAGTTGACCAAAGTTACCTCGCTAACTCCTCAAAACTGCTTCGTAGGATACCCCTCTGGTATTGTTTTGACGGATTTCATTTCAACGCTAAAATGGCAAAAATTTGCTAGCTAGTTAACCAAGAACTGTAACGATGTATATGAGGGACAGCAAGTGCTCATTGTGCAAATGTATTTATATCTTCTCAATAAACATTTGGAAACGAAATATACACTGAACAAAAATATAAACGCAACATGCAACAATTTCAAAGATTTTACCGAGTTACAGTTCATATAAGGAAATCAGTCAATTTAAATAAATTCATTAAATCTATGGATTTCACATGACTGGGAATACAGTTATGCATCTGTTGGTCACAGATACCGTTAAAAAAATGTAGGGATGTGGATCAGAAAATCAGTCAGTATCTGGTGTGACCACCATTTGCCTCAAGCAGTGCGACACATCTCCTTCTAATAGAGTTGATCAAGCTGTTGATTGTGGACTGTGGAATGTTGTCCCACTCCTCTTCAATGGCTGTTAAAAGTTACTGGATATTGGCAGGAACTGGAACACGCTGTCGTACACGTCGACCTAGAGCATCCCAAACATGCTCAATGGGTGACATGTCTGATGAGTATGCAGGCCATGGAAGAACTGGGACATTTTCAGCTTCCAGGAATTGTTTACAGATCCTTGCGACATGGGGCCGTGCATTATCATGCTGAAACATGAGGTGATGGCGGTGGATAAATGGCACGACAATGGGCCTCAGATCTCGTCACGGTATCTCTGTGCATTCAAATTGCCATCGATAAAATGCAATTGTGTTTGTTGTCCGTAGCTTATGCCTGCCCATACCATAACCCCACCACCACCATGGGGCACTCTGTTCACAACGTTGACATCAGCAAACCGCTCGCCCACACAACGCCATACACGCTGTCTGCCATCTGCTCGGTACAGTTGAAACCGGGATTCATCCATGAAGAGCACACTTCTCCAGCGTGTCACTGGCCATCGAAGGTGAGCATTTGCCCACTGAAGTTGGTTACGATGCCGAACTACAGTCAGGTCAAGACCCTGGTGAGGACGACGAGCACGCAGATGAGCTTCCCTGACACGGATTCTGACAGTTTGTGCATAAATTCTTTGGTTGTGCAAACCCACAGTTTCATCAGCTGTCTGGGTGGCTGGTTTCAGACGATCCCACAGGTGAAGACATCGGCTGTGGAGGTCCTGGGCTGGCGTGGTTACACGTGGTCTGCGGTTGTGAGGCCGGTTGGGCGTACTGCCAAATTCTCTAAAATGACATTGGAGGCAGCTTATGGTAGAGAAATGAACATTAAATTCCCTGGCAACAGCACTGGTGGACATTTCTGCAGTCAGCATGCCAATTGCACGCTCCTTCAAAACTGGAATCATCTGTGGCATTGTGTTGTGTGACAAAACTGCACATTGTAGAGTAGCCTTTTATTGTCCCCAGCACAAGGTGCACCAGTGTAATGATCACACTGTTTAATCAGCTTCTTGATATGCCACACCTGTCAGGTGGATGGATTATCTTGGCAAAGGAGAAATTCTCACTAACAGGGATGTAAACAAATGTGTGCACAACATTTGAGAGAAATAAGCTGTGCTGCTGCAAATCCCAAAACAAATAGCTGCCTAATGAGAGGATTACAGATTGTCAATCACTTAACATAACGCCCACCATCTCCCAGCCACTGCCTCCCCCCACTTCTCTTTGTCTTTGATGATTGCTCCACGTTGACACTCATCAAGCCCCCCACTTGTTGTGCGTATGGAACATTTCTGGGATCTTTTATTTCAGCTCATGAAACATGGGACCAACACTTTACATGTTGCGCTTATATTTTTGTTCAGTGTAGTTTACATGTTGTCATCAATCTAAGCCAACCCCGTCTGTTTTGCTCCATAGTTGCGCACGGTAAGCCTATTGTATTGGGTATGCCTATTTTATGTCGCATGTAAACTAAAGGTATATTATTTTTAAAGTTGTACAAAGGTTGTCAGTCTACTAAATGATCCTTGGACATATTAAAGTGAGAACTCTGTATCTTTGTAGTGACTGGGTGTATTGATACACCATCCAAAACCTAATTAATAACTTCACCGCGCACAAAGGGATATTCAGCGTCTGTACCAATCGGTGCCCTTCTTTGCGAGGCATTGAAAAACCTTTGGTCTTTGTGGTTGAATCTGTACTTGAAATTCACCACTTGATTGAGGGACCTTACAGATAATTGTATGTGTGTGGTACAGAGATGGGGTAGTCATTCAAAAATCATGTTAACCACTATTATTGAACACAGAATGAGTCCATGTGATTTGTTAAGCACATTTTTATTCCTGAACTTATTTGGACTTGCCATAATAAAGGGGTTGAATACTTATTGACTCAAGACATTTCAGCTTTCCGTTTGTTATTATTATTTTTTTAAATCTACAAACAAAATTCCACTTTGACATTATGGGGTATTGTGCGTAGATCAGTGACACAAAATCTAAATTTAATCCATTATAAATTCAGGCTGTAACACAATAAAATGTGGAAAAAGTTAAGGGGTGTGAATACTTTCTGAAGGCACTGTATGTGCATTTTACTACCACATTAATAGACAGGTATTTGAGACACTTATTGTAAAATGGGACCCATCATTGGCAAGTATCTGATTCATGAATAATGATGACATCCATAGGCAACTTTAGTTCATTCCCTCTGCAGCTGCAGCACACAGTACCACTCCTTCCGTCCTTTGTTAGCATGATCTCACACTGGTTGACATGCATACTTCTTTTTCACATGTCAGAGCTTTGTGGTAGATTATTGCATGGCCCTTCTGTTGGTTTAATGCTTCATGAGCACTAGGAATTCACTCCTTTTTCATTCTTTGTGATAGCAAAGCTACAATTATGTGCCTCTCCCCTTCTGAAAGAAAGCAATGCCGTTTTTTATAGCCGTAGAAGTGAGATGATATGTAGTCTCTTGAAGGAGTTCTGCTTTGTTAGTAACATACAATACGAGTGCTCTTCCATGTTAATGGAGGGTGGGTGGTATTATCTACTGTTTATAGCTAGTACTGTGTGTTTGTATTGTGTTTATGTTAATATATGAAATATATGTGTTTTAAAGAGGACATGCTCACTGTCTAAATGGACCACAGTCATTTATCAGAGAGGGAGAGAGAGAACAAAGAACGATTTTCTAGGAATTAGAATGCTGCTGTGTAGTGGAGGGTGGCCTGACTCTGTGTCCAGAGGCCCTGCTGCTGTTGAAACTCCCTCCCACAGGTGTGCAGTAAATCAGCTGTAGGCCAGGTGATGAATTCTGGTGTCTTGCCTCCAACCTGTGCTGCTGCATATCCCAAAACAAATAGCTGCCTAATGAGAGGATTACAGACACCCACCTGACCACCTCCCACCATCTCCCAGCCACTGTCTCCTCCCACTTCTCTTTGTCTTTGAGGATTGCTCCACGTTGACACTCGTCAAGCCCCCCAACTGTCTCCACTCTCCGCAATGGACTCAGATGCATTGAGTTCACTTTCTTTCCTCAGAGGGTGTCATGCATGCACCCTATGCTAATACAGGGTCATCCCTCAAGACATCCTTGACCTATAGAGGTTAACGACTTAAGGGCGGGGCGACATTTTCAGTATAGCCTATGGATTGTGAAATGTGCTTCGGTAAACTTCTGCAAAAGTTTGCTGGTCATGAAGTTTCAGTTTTAGTAATGTGTGTGTCTATTGTACATTACTGAGCGAGATTCCTGCCCAGTTGATAATTGCACACATATTGAGCTGTGAAAATGGAAGACTTTACACTAATAGGCTACTGTTAGTTAAAGGCTCTGTTGTGTGAATATGCGAATCAGAGTAGATGTTTTATTTCCATTGATGGATCAACTCTCTCAGTGTCTTACTCTTCAGTGAGTAGTAGTTTAGTATGGGGACCTGGTACTGCAGAGTTCAGAACCAGCTGGTCAATGAAGGTCCAGGCCTCTCCTTCATTAGAGGGGCTGGTCCTACGTTGAGACGTCTCTGAAAGTATAAATCGTGGCCCTTGGAAGCAGACCACCTCAGGGACCCCCTGATGCCACAATAAATCACAGACCTATAATGGAAAACCAACTACACAAGGAGTGCTAAAGTACTGTGTAGCAGGTATCAAAGATTAATGGGCAGCATTCTCAGTCTATGGGCTATGGCAGTGCCCGACCCCCACCGACCCCTGCTGTAAATCAAAAGAACAGCTCTGAAGTCTGCACTGCACAAAAACAAAACTTGAATGGGGAATCTGAATATCTTCCACATAACAATGTTAATAAGTGAAAGCTCAATTTAAAGAGGTCATAATCAATCATTTTTGCCACCATCATTATAAACTAAACACAAGTTTTGTAGGTTGATGTTGATCTGGTTTGGCTGCCACAGAGCTAAGCCACCATGTTTAGTTAAGTACTTGTTAGATATTACTGCACTGATGGAGCTAGTAACACAAGCATTGCGCTCCACCCGTAATAACATCTGCTAAATATGTGTATGCGGCCAATACAATTTGATTAGATTAGATTTTGTACATACATCTCTCTTTTACTTTCTCACTCTCCACTGTTTTTTCACTTACACATAATAATGTATTAACATACATGGCCCCTCGATTATTGAAATAACATTTATTCCACACAAATTACATCATCACCTTTGCATGCAATTTGAAAATGAGACTCACAAGATTTAATCTCATTGTGAGAGGCCCAACACTCCCTCACACCACTGTCTCTGTGATCCATCTCTCCACCACTCCCAAAGACACTCTCCCCTCAAAGCCACCTTTTATTTGGCTTATGGTGATCAAGATTAATTTGGTGCCAAATGAAGTCAAATGGATTCCCAACTCACCCCCAGTGGAGGCCAAACCCTGGGCAGACCCCTCTCTTTCTGCAGAGATTAATGGAGACGTGGCAGATTGCTCTCTCTCTCTCTCTCTCTCTCTCTCTCTCTCTCTCTCTCTCTCTCTCTCTCTCTCTCTCTCTCTCTCTCTCTCTCTCTCTCTCTCTCTCTCTCTCTCTCTCTCTCTCTCTCTCTCTCTCTCTCTCTCTCTCTCTCTCTCTCTCTCTCTCTCTGTGTGTGTGAAAGACAAAAAGAGTCAAACTCAAATGTTTGGTTAGACATAAAACTCACTGAGTAGGTGAGACACTGGCTTTGCCTTGATCTATCTGACTGACCAATAATAGTAAATAGATTACTGATGGGACTACCATAGTAAGAATTACAGTTCCGCAAAGTGCTGTTTCTCAGAAGTGTGGTTGCTTGAATGGTTCAATGAGTTTTGAGACGCTCTGACTCCATACATCAGACTGAGAAAGACAGGAATCTCTGTTCTCGAACAGGGGCTCTGGCAAAAAGGCCACAGGGAACACATTTGATATTCAGTAGGTCCATTTATACAGAGCATGGTTGACACCAGAAGTATCTCCGGGTTCATGGGTCAGAGGAAGCCTGCGTGCCAGACATAACTGCTTTATGTTGGCCATCTCATGTGGTCAACTCGTGCTCATGTAAAACTATAATGTACACTGTAAAGGGGTAGCATTGAATTTGACAGTAACTTACAGGCAGCTCATTGGCAAGTAAGTTACTGTATTTCATGTTGCAGTACACCTACTATAATCTAAATACAGTATCAAAGCAAGTATTGTGTAATGACACACAGTACACTAATGTAGAATTGACTGTATTATACTGTAAAAAAGTAAATGCCACTGTAATCGAAATGAATGAGTGAATAAATGGATGAATGAAATTCATTGTGGGGAGGTGGGGTTTGTATTTCACAGTATTTTACTGTAATTACATGGGATTGGTGCAAGCAGATTGGCTGCTAGGTAATGTGTTTACACATACAGCATATCAATGAATATTTTGTGTTTTATATCACTTACACTTCTAGAGTAGCCTGACGACTTACACAAAATTATTCCGCTCCTCTGTCGTTCGCTATATACTTTAGTCTGAGACTGCAATCATTGAAGTTGTTTGTGGTGAGAAGGGGCACGAGGGGCGTTGTACAAAACAAAGTCATCAGCGATTGAATTGTCTCTAACCAATCCAAGTTTCAAAGCAAATGACGAATTTTCAAACTGCCGCTTTACCCACCCGAGTTCTGGCTCTGGCCCAACCCATCGGTTTTTGGACCAATCAGACGGCCCCGAATGTGTTCACATTTTGTGAACGGTCGGGGAGGTACTCAGATCCAGACTCATTTCAGAGAAGAAACTAACATCTGTGGGCGTGGCATAGCGTTTGGCCAGAGCAAGGAGTCTGGGTAGCCAGGTAACTTCTAGAGGCCTTAACAAAGACTTCTAAACTGGCAGCAACTCCAGAGCAAAACAGACCAAAAGCACATGGAAAAATGCTCAACCATTAAAGGGAGACTGCACTTCCTGATTTGGCATCATTTTAGATTTGTTTCATTAAGAAATGCTAGCGGCCATGACATGATTAAATTCAAACGTGAGTTGGTTTCCGGGTGTGGTTAAATATGGGTGTCTCTTGTGTGTGTTCGCAGGTGTGAAGAGTTAGCCTAATTATTTCACCAAAAAACTTCAGCCGGCTGGTGTTTTACCGTTGCAAAGTTGGTTTGCCTTTGGATAGCCTATCTCTGGGGATAGATAGGACCGTCAATAAATGTAAATTGGACAATATTTTCATGTTGCACATCTTTTAGTTGTCTCATTAAATGCTTTCAATATTTGTATATGAATTTCTACAATAAGTTGGTTTGAGGTTTTTAAGTCATTGAAATTTGGAGCTATTGACCTTTTAAAATATTGTCCCATGTACATTGTGTAATTTACTGATGGTCCCTAACTAACCCCATAGGGATATCGAATGTCAAA
This sequence comes from Coregonus clupeaformis, assembly GCF_020615455.1. Lineage (NCBI taxonomy): Eukaryota > Metazoa > Chordata > Actinopteri > Salmoniformes > Salmonidae > Coregonus > Coregonus clupeaformis. The sequence goes on from NW_025533693.1 coordinate 326,895, forward strand.
CCAAATTGACCATGGGCATTATGCAGCCCGCTCCGAATTGATGATTACTTGGGTGTTGCCAGCTGTGGGGATGTGGGCAGGATTAAAATAAACCCAACCCACGGAAAACTGTTGATGTATCCTTCATTCCGTGACATACAATTTTTACCTATCATCTCGCAAATCTCTGTTTTGGACGAGACTGACTTTATGACCTAAATTATTCTATTTACACTTTGTAGTTTCTGACTCATATTGATGCCACATAGGCCATTTTCAAAACGAGAAGTTGCTTTTTAGGGGCAGTTGCGCTTTAAAGGGTTAAGACTTGCTGCCACTCCAATCTGCCCCCTATCCATTTTAAAGTGATGTGGCACTACTACCACATATCAACTAACTACTACAGCACTCTCACTAACGGGTGCAACAAATTTAGCCTCTTACAAGGCACACCTCAAAATATGTTAATGAGCCAGAAACAACAATACCATGTAACCACTAGTGGTCAAAAGGATTTTGGCGCTCCAAAAGTACGCTACGGAACTGTATTCTCTTGGATGGAATTACAGTATCATTCAAAATACAGCAATTATTTCCCTGCCAACAAAATATGTTTCACTGTATTTTACTGTTGAAAATACCCAGAATTACCATTATAAATTACAATTTTCCGTTACAGTGTGTCGCGTAAGTGGTGAAATAGATAGTGTGTTGTGATAGAAGTGTGTGTGATTTTGAACTGCAAAACTACAAATATGCCTTTAAATAGTGCGTATCTACCTTGATCATCTCACTCAGGATTTAACAGATTGCATTTTTGATGATCTTGTCTCATATTGTTGGAACTTGCCTTTAAATTAAGGGTCTGGAGTGGGTAGGTCGCTCATTCAAGTTCTTGTTAACTGAGTCATGAAATTGGCTTCACACTCTAATAATCTGTTAGTGACATTTTGATGAATAAATGCCTGCTACTGTCAGTATAGCTTTGTGTCATGTCTGTCAATTTAACCAACAATAGTGTCCTCCCACATTATGGGTGTAACGGTGCAAAAACACTATCATTAGAAGATTTACTCACGATTTTCAGTGAAATTTCAGTTACTGGAAGCACGTGGCATTCTTAAATTGTAATCTTTGCATTGACCAATGAATTACATTATGTCAGCTGATTTAAATTGAATAACTTTATATTTATGTATATCTGTCACAACAATCGTCTGTTGCTTTACATGTCATGGAATATAATTAGTATCTGACAACTGTACCTAAGTTGTTTTGATTCTCTAAGAATATAACTTATAAATGCCTCTTGAGATTAATTCAACTGTTGCACTCCATAACCCAAAATTTAAACTTTACTCTGTTTGAAAAAAATTTATAGCCTCAAAACATGTTTAAAACTATAATGTTAATATCATGGATGGTCAGTCCTTGCATCCATAGCTCTGTCTATGAATTTAAGAGTGGTTACATTTCTCCAGCCCCATCCCTCAGCTGTTTACCAAAACAGTGACCAGTTGTTACATAAAACATCCTCCATTCAGGCTGCAAAGACATCTGTTTACTCCTTAACTCAATTTAATGGCCCACTGGCCTAAAAAAACAGGTAAAATATGCATACTGTCACCACCATGCTAGATTGACTAATGCTACTTACTGATGTTGTGCACCACATTCAGCCAGCAATAAACAACAGACTGCTGCAACCGCTGAACGCGGTGTGCAACATCCGAAAATGGTGGTGGAAATGTGGGTTTTATTAAGACAGTACAAACATTTTCTCCGTTTTTTTAGGCCAGCGGGCCATTAAATCAAATGAAGGAGGAAACTGACGCCTTTGCAGCCTGAATAGAGGACGTTTTATGTAAGAAACGGTCGCTGGGGGACACCAGTGTATTACCAGCTGTGCCGCTTAAAGATGCAATATGCAGAAATTGCTCCGCCATTTCCTGGTTGCTAAAATTCTAATAGTTTGCCTAATTTCAGTTTATGTGACAAAACAAGCAGTCACTGTGTAGAGAATCATTGTACCATCTAAACCATGAAATATATTTTCCATAACCAAAAATATTGTATTTTCAGCTGTTTGAAGCTGGTATACGAAACCGAAAGTAAAAGATGCAAAAACAAACTCAAGAACACGAAGCATAGAACTAGATTACATAGAACTAACGCTTCTTAGACTTGGTTTCAATGAGAATGACAGATCTGTAATACACATTTCTATGTGAATTTGGTGGGGTCACCCAAAAAGTTAGATATTGTAGCTTTAATGCAGGACGTCAATGGCAATGACAAATGACGTAAGGAATAATAGCGCCATCTGGCGGCAGCAGGGCTACGATTTCCCTAATAATCCTGTTTACATGGACACATCTGAAATCAGGCTACCTGAAGGGACTTTGATAAATCGTCAATCAAAATAAACATTCTACCACAGCGACCATATAACGTTTGTTTGAGTTCGGACATATAAAGTTTGTATGTGAAAACTATTTCTAAGATGCATACTTTCTGTTTCTTCCGAACTCACTTCACTCGAAGCAAAAGAGGGAGTCTTGGTCTGCTGGTGCTAGCACATGCACAGCTCAAATACACCGCTGGAACTCCGATTAAGGTATTTACATGTCCCAATAATTCAAAATATTGCTCAGAAAAAGAGGTATCGGCGTATACTTACTTCTTTATGACCTTACGCCCATTAAGATAAGCAGAGTAAGGTGTTTACATGACTAATGCCATACTCGGCCTACTGCCATAATCAGTTTAATATTGAATTATTAGTGTGCATGTAAATGTACTCCTTGATAGGTATATTGACAGTTGGTTTGAATATTGAGGATGGGGGGGGGGGGGCATTCTCACGCTCAGTCTATCTCCAGCTTTGATGTCCTGATTCCTCTTCATATCCTGGATGTGTGCTCCAAAAAGGGAGAAGGCCTTGCAATAAGAGACACATAGTCTGTGAGGGCTTTTCTTTTAACCCATCCGCAACCCCAAAAAAGCATAATGAAAAAAGAGAGAAAAGTTTTCCCACTGAAAGAAGCCCCTTTCTCAACTCTGGGCAGCTCCACAATGCCCCATGAAAAGATGGATAGAGTGATTGTCCTGTTTAGTGATCCGCAAACTGTGAGAGGTGGGGGTCCAGTCTGGAGGGCAGGCCTGCGCCGTGCCTGACCTGACACCACTGGCTTGGGTGGGTGGTTGGGGGCCATGTCCAGCCAAGGGCAGCGATGAGAGGAAAGGTCCCCTGAACAATGGAGGCCGTTGGGAGAGAGAAGGACCTTGTCCCTGCCATGCGGGGGCCTACAGAGCCTTGGAACATGGGGGACTCCAGACAAGAAATGGGATAAGCATAATGAAGGAAAAACTCATACTTATATGGCCCATATCTGCTACGGAAGAAAGTTGGAGCCTGTGCTATGATTTCGGGGCACAAAGGATTGCAAAAGTTAATGGGCCCCCAAAATCATTCACGAGCGTGCATTTACGTGCACACATACACATACTGTACACACCATACAGTCACAGTTTTTGGTTTGGACGGAAATAAAAGCATTCAGCGATCTGTAGTCAGTTGGTTGCTCTTTTGACAATAATGTGTCAATTAGCCCCCATCCTGACAGCCCATGGTGCTGATGGCAGGATTGTCTTGTAGAAGCTTCTGGCAGCTCAAAGAGGATTCCAGGTCCTTTCTGTCTGATGGTCTCAGAGCTGTAAGACTGACGCTCATTTGCTTCTGAATAACTCTCCTTCTTCCCTATTCTCCTATGTATACTGGGGGTGGGGTGGGTAGATGGGGGGGGCTCTCTTGCTTGACTCATGAAATACACATAGTCATGAACATCTTGAAATATGCATGTGCTATTTACCCTTAAACAAATACTTACATTATCTTGATATCTAAGAACACCATTCACGCCCCTCCAAAGTCATTTGCATAGACCTTGAACACTGAGAATGGAAAAGTACTAGAGTAGTTGAGTAATAATAGAAAGAGTAAACGAATGATACAGAATTGGGAAAGTTTTGATATTGACTAGGATCCCTCTCACTCCAAATACAAGACCTCCGCCACGCAGACCCTAAACACGGGTGCCCCTTAGGGGTGCGTGCTTATTCTCCTCCTGTATTCCCTGTTCACCCACGACTGCATGGCCACACACGACTCCAACACCATCATCCAATTTGTTGACGACACGATGGCGGTAGGCCTGATCACCGACGGCAATGAGACAGCCTACAGGGAGGAGGTCAGAGACTTGGCAGTGTTGTGCCAGGACAACAACCTCTCCCTCAACATCAGTAAGACCAAGGAGCTGATCGTGGACTACAGGAGAACGAGGGGAGAGCACGCTCCCATCCACATCAACAGGGCTGTAGTGGAGTGGGTCGAGAGCTTCAAGTACCTTGGCGTCCACATCACTAAAGACTTAACATGGTCCACAAACACCCGCACAGTCATTAAGAGGGCACGACATCACCTCTTCCCCCTCAGGAGGCTGAAAAGAATTGGCATGGACCCTCGGATCATCAGCAAGTTCTACAGATGCACCATCGAGAGCATCTTGACTGGCTGCATCCCCGCTTGGTATGGCAAATGCACCGCCCTAGACCGGAAAGAGCTATAGAGATTGGTGCGGATGGCCCAGTACATCACTGGGGCCGAGTTCCCTGCCATCCAGGACCTCCATATCAGGCGATGTCAGAGGAAGGCCCAAAAAATTGCCAAAGACTTCAGCCACCCAAGCCATAGGCTGTTCATTCTGCTACTGTCAAGCAAACGGTACCGGAGCGTCAGGCTCTCGGACCAACAGGCTCCGAGACAGCTTCTACCCCCAAGCCATAAGACTGCTAAATTGCCATAAGATTGCTAAATAAATAGTTCATTAAATGGTTACCCACACTATCTGCATTGACCCTATCTTGCACTGACTCTATGCACACTCACGAGACTATATATACACACTATATACACAACAACTCACACACACTACACTGACACTCACACAAAACCCACACACATTCACATACACTACATACGCACACATAACACATACATGCATACCGACACAACACACACACACACACACTTTAACAATCATCATATGCTGCTGCTACTCTGTTCTTTATTCTTACTCTTATTATTATCTATCCTGATGCCTAGTCACTTTACCCTGCCTTTATGTACATATCTACCTTAAATACCTCGTACCCCTGCACATTGATCTGGTACTGGTACTCTCTGTATATAGCTTCACTCTTGTGTATTTTATTCCTCTTTATTTTTATTTATACTGTATATATTTTTTAAAACTCTGCATCATTGTGAAGGGCTTGTAAGCAAGCATTTCACGGTAAAGTCTACACCCGTTGTATTAGGCGCATGTGACAAATAACATTTGATTTGAAATCGTGTTATTTAAACTTCCAGGACAATGTAGTGTCAGCAAATAGAAGAAAATCAACATTGCAGGTCCTTGTCAATTTGAGGCCAGCTCAGAAAAGCAGTAAGGCTTATTAACACCTTCCCAGGCAAAGAACTCAGAGGAGACAGACTCCCAGAACACTCAAATGAGATGGAGCCTTACAGGCATCTTTAATTATGATTCAACTGAATGCTAAATTGGATTTCACCTTTTGGATCAGGAAACTCCATGGGCAAAACCAGGAAGAAAAGAAGGAAGCATGTTCATTCAGGGATTCTTTTGAGCTTTCATGAAAATGTTGGTCTGGATGTGACACGTTCCACGTTGGCAATTTGCATAACTTTGAATGACTTTTGCATTGGCTGTCTAAAGCATAGCAATGTTCCTTTTCGTGCTGATATGTGACTCAGGTCACAGAGAATTGTTTGAATTGTTCAAATGTACGGAAAAGTACTGGGAATCCCTTTATAGCAGCATCATTTAGCCATTCAAAATTACTTCAGCATATTGTGGTTTTTGATGCATAAACACTGCATAATCATCTGTAGGCTATGTGGTCTAACACTGAAGAGTGAATGGGGTTTAAAATGAGTCCGTGTATAAATAATTTAACTGGGGAATTTTATACAGTCATCTCAAGCATATACAGTACTTTTGATTTAACCTGAGGGATTGGATAATTATAGATAAAAAGCCAAAACATGTTTTAGTGTACATGAGTAATCAACAAGGCTATTAGTAGGCTATTGATTTAATTGTCAACACTGTTATAAAACATGATGATGATTAGTTGTAAATAGATGGAATAAGATAATGCATAGTCAGCATTATCATTGTTATTGTGGTTTAAGTGGTAGGCTAATTAGTGTGTTAAACATTAAAAGTTGGTCATAACAAAATACCTAAAACTTAAATAATGGGGTTCTGTCCTGGCGCTAACACATTTTTTATTGTCTACAAAACAGGACTGAACCTTTCAACTGTTTTGTTTGCTTTTAAGCTTTAAAGGGATAGTTTGAGATTTTGGCAATTAAGCCCTTTTTCTACTTACCCAGAGTCTGAACTTATGAATAAAATGTTTATGTTTCTGTATGCAGTGTGAAGGAAGGTACTTTCCAAAGCCATTGCTAGCGTTGGCAAGTAAGCCATTGTCTACAGTCTACAGGAGCAGCTACCTTCAACTTTCTTCACACTGCACACAGTATCCATGAGTTCATCTGACTCTGGGTAAGTAGAAAAAAGTGCTTACTTGCCAACATGTGGAACTATCCCTTTAAACTACATGAGTCATATGTCAAACAGGTGCCCTAGGAAAGAAATAGCAACAGTTCACATGCATTGTGACTCATACTTCTGTTTTATTCTCTCTGTACAGAGCCAAGTATTTAAAACCTGATAATAACACAATCATTAATTAAAGCTATGGCTCTTTGATCTGGCTCACTGTAACTACCACATTCCTAACAATACTTAAGGTCTGATGTCACTGTCAGAATGACATGTTACAGCAGCACCAAATCCTTTTTTACCTCATAACTTATATGATGTGTGGGAGGAAGGGAGAGGTTTCCCACCAATGTTACCCCATCAGCTAAATCACACAAAGTATTGCCTGCATGCCTGCCTCTCTCGCTCTGTTTCTCTCTGTCTGTCTCTGTACACAATATGACATTCTTGTGCTGGGAGCCCACGCTCTTGTCCTTTTGAATGTCATTAGGGCACCAGAACCACATCGGACAGGCTTATTATAAAGAGTGGACTTGGACCCTCTCTCATCCTTTCTCTTCTCTTCCCAGTCTCTCTTCTTCTCCTTTGGGTTAGCCGCCCTGCCATTTAGGATGCTCCGTCTTCTCCTCTCTTCCCCTTGTAAAAGAGGACGTAATCCCATTGTAACTGCTGCCCGGGTCAGGGACAAAACTGAGCATAAACAAACAAAGAGAAGAGCGATGGGAGCCTATAATCAGGTTAGCCCTGTTCGTCCCGCTCTATCCGCCGGCAGCAGAAACCGCCAGGACGGCCGTCCAGACCGTCATTCCCTGCTCCATTCCTCTTTATGTTCTAAAATAATACTCAATGTGTACACTATAGACAGTGCTGACTAGGGTTTAGCCACCAATGAACTCAATTATGTTAATAATTTCAGAATGACAACAGTGTTTAAGGAAAGTTTCGTACAAACGACATATTGCGATGTGTGTGCGTGTGCGTGAGTGCTCGTGTGCGTTTGTGTGTGTGTGCTGGTAGGAGGATGTCTCTGGCATTAAATCCTTATAAATATTAATTGTGCCAGTTAAGGGCCAGGGAATGTGACCTTTTGCTGAGGCTTGAACATATCTTCCTCAAGCAGCTTACAAAGCGTCCCAGTTCAAAGTGATCCGACTAGCATTTTGGAGACCCATCGTCTCCCTCTGAAAAACCAAAGTTATCTATACTGTAGAAGAAACTATAGAAGAAAATTCCCAAGCCTACAACTTTTTTATTGTCATGGGATTGTTCAACTGAAGCAGACATAAGGCTAAGCAATATTTAAAGTGGATTCATTTGTTATACAGAACGATTGGTACTCCAGGCACTATAGCCAGCAGTTAAGGATGGTGGTTTGTATTACAGAGATTCTTGAAAATAAAAAGCTTGTTTATTTATTCTTCTTTCCGCGCGTAATAGGGCCTGTTCTCACCCTTGCAGGTCACCAACCTTTTACATAGAGATTCTGGGATGTTGACAATAGAGACTTGATTGTTGAGCATTTAAATATAGAGGCATGGGGCCACAGGTCCTTCTAATGCAGTCATTAGGAGTTTAGCATTCAAGTCCATTTGGCTCATCACTGAGTCTGCATACTTTGGGTTTACATGCATAATCCCGTGTAGCTCAGTTGGTAGAGCAAGGCGTTTGCAACGCCAGGGTTGTGGGTTCGATTCCCATGGGGGGCCAGTATGAAAATGTATGCACTCGCTAACTGTAAGTCGCTCTGGATAAGAGCGTCTACTAAAATGTAATAATGTAACACTTGCCAGTGGATAGTGGCTGAGGCAATTAGTGTAGCTAAACGTTAGAATAATGCAAACAGTGTATGGTATCAAACTGAAATTCAACACTTGAGTGTCAACACATTTCAGTAAAGGTTTTTATTGCAGACTTTCTTGCTTCATTCTCCTTAAGAATAAAGTACTGAGTCAACCAGTTAAACCCCCGTTGACCATCTTCTCCCAACCTCCTCCAACCTCCTGCCAACCTCCCCCATCCTGATCCTTAATAAGGGGCCAGGGGACAATAAGCTCTGGCCCTCTGTTGGTTCGAACATCCATTAATTAGTGTTTCAGTAAGTGCCCCTATTGTGTTTTTCACATTTTTGAGGCGGTGGTGGTGGTGGTGATGGTGCTTGTTTTGGTGGGGGGGTAAACGTTCCTAAGGAGAGAGGACGAGCCCCCTTGGCTGACGTCACCCAAGCCCAGCCCACGTCAAAAGGCACCACCACAGGCACATGAAAGCAGTGGTTGGGCCAACTTTAACAGGCTGTCCTGATGGACGTTTACGACCGCCATAGCTCCAGCGGAGCAGCAGCTAAAGCCATCATGGACCAACCGGGGCATCCCCCTCACCCCGACCCTCTAAACGCAAACAAGGTTTCAGGGAGTTGAAATGAAAGACATGGGGAGTCAGAGAGAAATACCTGAAACGCCTCCATGTCATTCCAGCTCCATTTGGTCTTGCGGCAGCCGGAAGATGTGCCATTCCCATGATCCAAGCTTCAAGGTTCTGTATAATGATCACAATGCCAAACAACAAGAGCAAGAAGGCTTAGAGACAGTCTGTTCTTGCCCAAGCTTTCAGCATGTCTCAATGCAAACACAACAACTTATGTTTGATAAGGCTGGTCACACTGCATTTCTGAACAACCACAACTGACGTTGTAGTGGTGCAGGGACCCATTTATGAAGTCAAAGCAAACTTTGATTTACAGCGTGCTTGTTGAGATGTGCAGAATGCCTGTGGTGTGTGAAGGTGCCCTAGGACATTTCACTAAGTCTCGATGCTAACAACGATATTAAGCAATGTGATCAAAAACATTGAATAGGGTTGGCTATAACTGCTTTTCGCATTGGTGAGGTCTATACCACATTTATAAGTTACACTACATGACCAAAAGTATGTGGACACCTGCTCGTCAAACATTTAATTCCAAAATCATGGGCATTAATATGGAGTTGGTCCCCCCTTTGCTGCTATAACAGCCTCCACTCTTCTGGGAAGGCTTTCCACTAGATGTTGGAACATTGCTGCAGGGACTTGCTTCCATTCTGCCACAAGAGCATTAGTGAGGTCGGGCACTGATGTTGGGCGATTAGGCCTGGCTCGCAGTCGGCGTTCCAATTCATCCCAAAGGTGTTCGATGGGGTTGAGGTCAGGGCTCTGTGCAGGCCAGTCAAGTTCTTCCACATTGATCTCGACAAACCATCTCTGTATGGACCTCGCTTTGTGCACGGGGGCATTGTCATGCTGAAACAGGAAAGGGCCTTCCCCAAACTGTTGCCACAAAGTTGGAAGCACAGAATCGTCAAGAATGTCATTGTATGCTGTAGCGTTAAAATGTCCCTTCACTGGAAATAAGGGGCCAAGCCCGAACCATGAAAAAAAGCCCCAGACCATTATACTTCTTCCACCAAACTTTACAGTTGGCACTATGCATTGGGGCAGGTAGCATTCTCCTGGCATCCGCCAAACCCAGATTTGTCCGTCGGACTCCCAGATGGTGAAGCGTGATTCATCACTCCAGAGAACGCGTTTCCACTGCTCCAGAATCCAATGGCGGTGAGCTTTACACCACTCCAGCCGATGCTTGGCATTGCGCATGGTGATCTTAGGCTTGTGTGCGACTGCTCGGCCATGGAAGTCCATTTCATGAAGCTCTCAACGAACAGTTATTGTGCTGACGTTGCTTCCAGAGGCAGTTTGGAACACGGTAGTGAGTGTTGCAACCGAGGACAGGTGATTTTTACGTGCTACGCACTTCAGCACTCGGCGGTCCCATTCTGTGAGCTTGTGTGGCCTACTACTTTGCGGCTGAGCCGTTGTTGCTCCTAGAAGTTTCCACTTCACAATAACAGCACTTACATTTGACATGGGCAGCTCTAGCAGGGCAGACATTTTACGAACTGACTTGTTGGAAAGGTGGCATCCTATGACGGTGCCACGTTGAAAGTCACTGAGCTCTTCAGTAAGGCCATTCTACTGCCAATGTTTGTTTATGGAGATTGCATGGCTGTGTACTCAATTTTATACACCTGTCAGCAACGGGTGTGGCTGAAATAGCCGAATCCACTAATTTGAAGGGGTGTCCACATACTTTTATATATACAGTGCCTTGCAAAAGTATTCATCCCCCTTGGCGTTTTTCCTATTTTGTTGCATTACAACCTGTAATTTAAATGGATTTTTATTTGGATTTCATGTAATGGACATTCATAAAATAGTCCAAATTGGTGAAGTGAAATAAAAAAAAATACTTGTTTCAAAAAATGCTAAAAATTAAATAACGGAAAAATGGTGCGTGCATATGTATTCACCCCCTTTGCTATGAAGCACCTAAATAATATCTGGTGCAACCAATTACCTTCAGAAGTCACATAATAGTTAAAGTCCACCTGTGTGCAATCTAAGTGTCACATGATCTGTCACATGATCTCAGTATATATACACCTGTTCTGAAAGGCCCCAGAGTCTGTAACACCACTAAGCAAGGGGCACCACCAAGTAAGCGGCATCATGAAGACCAAGGAGCTCTCCAAACAGGTCAGGGACAAAGTTGTGGAGAAGTACAGATCAGGGTTGGGTTATAAAAAAATATCAGAAACTTTGAACATCCCACGGAGCACCATTAAATCCATTATTAAAACATTTAAAGAATATGGCACCACAACAAACCTGCCAAGAGAGGGCCGCCCACCAAAACTCACGGACCAGGCAAGGAGGGCATTAATCAGAGAGGCAACAAAGAGACCAAACATAACCCTGAAGGAGCTGCAAAGCTCCACAGCGGAGATTGGAGTATCTGTCCATATAGGACCACTTTAAGCCATACACTCCACAGAGCTGGGCTTTACAGAAGAGTGGCCAGAAAAAAGCCATTGCTTAAAGAAAAAAATAAGCAAACACGTTTGGTGTTCTCCCCAAACATATGGAAGAAGATACTCTGGTCAGATGAGACTAAAATTGAGCTGTTTGGCCATCAAGGAAAACGCTATGTCTGGCCAAACCCAACACCTCTCATCACCCCGAGAACACCATCCCCACAGTGAAGCATGGTGGTGGCAGTATCATGCTGTGGGGATGTTTTTAATTGGCAGGGACTGTGAAACTGGTCAGAATTGAAGGAATGATGGATGGCGCTAAATACAGGGAAATTCTTGAGGGAAACCTGTTTCAGTCTTCCAGAGATTTGAGACTGGGATGGAGGTTCACCTTCCAGCAGGACAGTGACCCTAAGCATACTGCTAAAGCAACACTTGAGTGGTTTAAGGGGAAACATTTAAATGGCCTTGTCAAAGCCCAGACCTCAATCCAATTGAGAATCTGTGGTATGACCTAAAGATTGCTGTACATCACAATTTGAAGGAGCTGGAGCAGTTTTGCCTTGAAGAATGGGCAAAAATCCCAGTGGCTAGATGTGCCAAGCTTATAGAGACATACCTCAAGAGACTTGCAGCTGTAATTGCTGCAAAAGGTGGCTCTCCAAAGTATTGACTTTGGGGGGGTGAATAGTTATGCACGCTCAAGTTTTCTGTTTTTTGGTCTTATTTCTTGTTTGTTTCACAATAAAAAATATGTTGCATCTTCAAAGTGGTAGGCATGTTGTGTAAATCAAATGATACAAATCCCCCCCAAAACTATTTTAATTCCAGGTTGTAAGGCAACAAAATAGGAAAAATGCCAAGGGGGGTGAATACTTTTCGCAAGCCACTGTATGTTGTGTACTGTAGATCTGGATTTGCAAAGCGTTTGACCTTCTGTAAATTTATTTTCCAGATGTTGGTAAAGGATAAAGGGTAAAAGGGTAAAATAAAGGTCAAGGGAGGGAATAGATAAGACATTAAAAGGTTAGTTTGAGGTTTGTTTACTTAGCTTGTTAGCGAGTATGTTAGCCATGGTCTAGCTATGGCTTATCATTAGCATCGTTGAGTGCAGAACAATGGGAGTCGTAGGGCATGAGGACCATTTAGTTTTAGCTTTGCTAAGCTTATTTTTTTGCTTTTTGTTGCAATGTTTTATAAATCAGGCACATACATGTTTACCTCCCTACACTCCGTAGCTAACATATGAACATGAAGATGTATGCTTGTGCTACATGTAGGCCTATGTGTTCTACATTTATTTTGATAGAAACAAGTAGCGCCTGTTCCTTTGATATGTCTTATCTATGCCTCAGACCCCAGTCCCATATCACAGAAAACCATCCTTTGACTAGTTCAACTCCACTGTAGGGTGTGTTTGCTGCTAACATTCCCATTTAGATCATGTCCAGATCAGAACTCACGGTTCAACATTTCTGCATTTGTGTGTTGTTGATACAAGACAAAAGTGACATTGTGTGTTGAATGATGAATGTCAGTCTTTGTGAAGGTAGACAGCAGAGTTATGATTTATGCCTCTGACAGTACAGTATTTACCTACAGTAGTCTACTTACCTAGCCCATTGAATTAGATTCCCAAAGCCCATTTTTCAATGAAACCAAGAAACTCTCCACAAACCCACCTCCTGCTTCCTGAACTTTATCAAAACACTAATCTCGAAGAATGGGGGTCCCCATACACTCATGCTTTCAATTATGAAATTAGGGGCGCTTTGGTGACTGGTTTGGCTTTATTGAAATTTCACTGCCCTGGGCTTAGGTCTGCCTCAGCTTCCCCCTGATCTCCCAAACACACATAAGGAGGTAGTGCAAAAACCGTTTGAAAACCTCTTATTGCCCTCCTCAGGCGAATGTGCTCAACTGGCTCATATTTGACTTGTATCTCGAGCAGTCAAATGGTCCCTCACCCATAGCCTACACCTAACCTTATGTTAAGCATACCTCCACTGGAACTTTGCAATAAATGGCCACCAGGCGCTCTATATTACTGTAGCAGTATGGTGCATGGTGGTAGCATGGGCCCCCTGATCTGATTCCCCTGAGGTCTCTGAATATGGCTACTGCAAACTACTGCTGTAACGACTGACTGGGGGTGCACATTCCCTGGGGTTCTTAACTAGATGGACACGTTTTATCAGCACAACTATCACACACATACACGCATGCACGCACAACACACATGTAAGAGGCCTTAAACAAAAGTAATTTGTCTGCACACGCAGAACATGCGTGTTCCGAAAGAGACGAATGACATCAACATGAATAATTTTGAAGAATGAGAGAAAAGGTCTGTGCACCAAGGCCCCCTGTCTCCATAGGAACAGGTCTGATGTTATTTTTGGCCATCACGACCCCCCCCCCCTCCCAAAGAGTTCAGCGCTCCAGCAGAGTTTGATGGGTATTTAATGGGGGAGGGTGTTTTTCATCTGGCCCCAAGTTTAGGGAAACCTTTCTCATTTTCTCATATTCCCACCCTCAGTCGCTCGCTCACAAAGCCTCTTTAAGTGGTTTCAGATTCTATACCATGTCCTGGGCACCATCTCAACATGTGCTAAGTTGGGTTGGAGGGGCAGGGGGTTGGTCAGCCCTGAGAATAGCAGGTAAATGCATAGAAAATCACAGCTTTAATGTCTGTGTGCACAGTCTGGTACCCATTATGTTGTATCCATTATCGGTGTGATGGCTGTCCACTGAAAAGTCTCCCTTTTTGTTACCCCATGGCTACAGTGCCTGAAATGCAGGTTCAAACACATTATTTGCATTGCTTTAATATGCAGTTTTTACACACTTCAACATACTAAGTAGACAAGGCTTTAGTTTAGTTGATTTTACAGCATCCATACCTCAGACCTCTTTCAGACACAGCAGGAGACCTTCATAATGGCAGCAAAATATGCCAAAGATCTTTATGAATGGAGTTTGACTCATGAATCATTAGGTCAGTGCCCATGAAAGCACTTTACGGGTTGACCTAAAGTGCCACTTTGAACTCATGCCAACATCAGCGGTCTCACTTTAACTAGCCAGAAAGTCACACTCCAATTAGACTAATTGGCATACCACTTACCGCCAATCGCTGCCCTTGATTAGCCAATTAGAGCGTTATCGAGCAACAAGCAACAATGAAGGAAATTTCACTCACTGATTTTTCTTTGTAAACTGCAGCATATGTAAGATGACTATTATGTTGTCTCTGGTGAACTGGTCTCTGAGGGCAAATGAGGATGTCCGTATTAAAAAGTCACACATGTACTACAGAGAAATATACAATGATGATTTCCTATCTTAATGTTGTATAATGGGGTAGATGGAAGACACGACCCCCTACCTTTACAAAAAGGCTCCAACACAATTATAGCTCATAGATCGGGTAATACCTTGGGGCTCTGTCTAACATGATACAGTGCTATAATTACAGTTCAGGTTATTTTTCTTCACCACCCTGACTGAGGCATGTCAGGCACTTCCTCTCCCCTCGGAGCAGAGGCAGGAGGTTCCTGTCCTTCAGGTCCCCAGGAAGCAGGCGCCACCACACATCACCACAGCCCCTGGCCAGGGTCACCTGTCATTCTACCACTTCCGGCTCAACCACACGGCCCTGGAGCTGTCTGCTGCATGGGGACATACTGTACTGTAGACGAGGTGCCCCAATCTGTATCTATATCCAATCTGCCAAAGGGCTCTGTCTTTAACTACTATGCTTTCCATGTTTTACTACATGGGGATGTTAGTGCAACCTCTTCTGCCTGATGCTAGTTAGCTAGCTATGTCGTGATTTTCCTGTGTATAAAAGATACAGGTCTGTGTGGCATTTGTAATATTTGCAGGATGCTACGTTGATGAATAACAAATTATTTCCTGCCTAACGTATTCAATTTATACAATAGTAAATTATTTTAGAACGGCTAATATTGAATCCCAGTTTCATGGCAGCCACTGTTAGTATTTTGTATCTACCCTGAGAGGATGACATACTTAGAAGAAACCAGAACAGCCTCTTTCACTGCTTATCAAAAATTGCTACGGCATGCTTTGTAATCATAACAACTAGATTGCAAACAGATAGAAGGATGTTAAATGTTAAGAACCCCTATGTAATCCATACCTTGCAAATACAGGCCATGGGAGGGAAAATGCAGGACTTTTCAGCTTTTTTCCAGGGTAGGGGAATATGGACTTGGCTGTCAGATAGCATTTGCGTGTTTAGAGTTCTACTCTTTATTGATCTATGGCATCAGTCGCCTCATTGACTTGGCCTCTGAAAATCTGCACATGGTCTGTCTCTACGGTTCTGTGTTTATGTGAATATCAGGATAATTGGGTGTATGCTTTGTCCTTATTGATTCATCTTCCACTAATATTTGTCTAGGATTTTGCTGGTTTTGAGAAGGGCATTTGCTGTCAAGAAAAGGCGGGCTAAGTAATTGACCTCTGTTCCCAAGCATAGATGATTGCATGGTAATGAGCTTTGGGCTAAATCCGGTTACTTATGTTTGAAACAGATCAATATATATTGTATTCACAGTTCATTATATTTCACAACAACAGATATATAAAAATAAAGCTTGGAACTCCATGTCCTTGATTTTTTCCCCCTTGAAATTTCAGAAACCTGAATACAGTAACTGTACTTGATGAATGTTATGCTTCTCGTGTGTTTTTGTCTGTGAAGGCCAATACAGTGAGGGAAAAAAGTATTTGATCCCCTGCTGATTTTGTACGTTTGCCCACTGACAAAGAAATTATCAGTCTATAATTTTAATGGTAGGTTTATTTGAACAGTGAGAGACAGAATAACAACAAAAAAATCCAGAAAAACGCATGTCAAAAATGTTATCAATTGATTTGCATTTTAATGAGGGAAATAAGTATTTGACCCCTCTGCAAAACATGACTTAGTACTTGGTGGCAAAACCCTTGTTGGTAATCACAGAGGTCAGACGTTTCTTGTAGTTGGCCACCAGGTTTGCACACATCTCAGGAGGGATTTTGTCCCACTCCTCTTTGTAGATCTTCTCCAAGTCATTAAGGTTTCGAGGCTGATGTTTAGGAACTCGAACCATCAGCTCCCTCCACAGATTTTCTATGGGATTAAGGTCTGGAGACTGGCTAGGCCACTCCAGGACCTTAATGTGCTTCTTCTTGAGCCACTCCTTTGTTGCCTTGGCCGTGTGTTTTGGGTCATTGTCATGCTGGAATACCCATCCACGACCCATTTTCAATGCCCTGGCTGAGGGAAGGAGGTTCTCACCCGGTATATGGCCCCGTCCATCGTCCCTTTGATGCGGTGAAGTTGTCCTGTCCGCTTAGCAGAAAAACACCCCCAAAGCATAATGTTTCCACCTCCATGTTTGACGGTGGGGATGGTGTTCTTGGGGTCATAGGCAGCATTCCTCCTCCTCCAAACACAGCGAGTTGAGTTGATGCCAAAGAGTTCGATGTTGGTCTCATCTGACCACAACACTTTCACCCAGTTCTCCTCTGAATCATTCAGATGTTCATTGGCAAACTTCAGACAGGCATGTATATGTGCTTTCTTGAGCAGGGGGACCTTGCGGGCGCTGCAGGATTTCAGTCCTTCACGGCGTACTGTGTTACCAATTGTTTTCTTGGTGACTATGGTCCCAGCTGCCTTGAGATCATTGACAAGATCCTCCCGTGTAGTTCTGGGCTGATTCCTCACCGTTCTCATGATCATTGCAACACGAGGTGAGATCTTGCATGGAGCCCCAGGCCGAAGGAGATTGACAGTTCTTTTGTGTTTCTTCCATTTGCGAATAATCGCACCAACTGTTGTCACCTTCTCACCAAGCTGCTTGGTGGCCCATTCTAGCCTTGTGTAGGTCTACAATCTTGTCCCTGACATCCTTGGAGAGCTCTTTGGTCTTGGCCATGGTGGAGAGATTGAAATCTGATTGATTGATTGCTTTTGTGGACAGGTGTCTTTTATACAGGTAACAAACTGAGATTAGGAGCACTCCCTTTAAGAGTGTGCTCCTAATCTCAGCTCGTTACCTGTATAAAAGACACCTAGGAGCCAGAAATCGTTCTCATTGAGAGGGGGTCAAATACTTATTTCCCTCATTAAAATGCTAATCAATTTATAACATTTTTGACATGCGTTTTTCTGGATTTTGTTGTTGTTATTCTGTCTCTCACTGTTCAAATAAACCTACCATTAAAATTATAGACTGATCATTTCTTTGTCAGTGGGAAAACATACATAATCAGCAGCGGATCAAATACTTTTTTCCCTCACTGTCTTTCATATAGACCAAAAGGCAAACACAGTGAAATTAAAAATGCATCTCCAATAGGAATCTAAAACTCATGACAGAGTTGTGCTCCCAGGCCCCCTGCTAACTGCATCATTTATATAGGCCCCTTATCATTTGTCTGGCTTTGTTGCCCCCCCCCCCCCCAAGGACAAATAAACACTCTGTGTCTCTAGGGAAGATGAAAGGGAAATGTGCAAGATGGGGGCATTTTCCACTCAGGTAGTGTTTGCAATAGTTTTCTATGGATGCTTTGAGTGCGGCTGGGATGGGATCATTCAGTAGGATGAAGTTTGAAATTCCCCGGCCCATATATTTCCTTTTAGATTATAATGATTGTCTGATGAGATATTACACTCAGAGGGGAGAGAGAGAGCATGAACAGACCACCAACCACCCCACCAAGAGTCAGTATGAAATGCTGATGTTAGAGGAGGACAGCGAGGAGGAAGAGGAAGAGGAGGGGGGGACAGACGGCAAAGACCAGAGTGGAAAACGAAATAGCCAGACCGTGTCTACTCTATCGAAGAGCGCGGGTGCCTCTTGAGCCTTGTCCGCAACTATTTTGTTGCACACGCTCAAAACCTCTGGTTCTCCCCCTCCATTGCCCTGTGAGTCAGTATTTCAGCCTGTCTCTGCATGCCTCTCACCACATCAAGAGTACAGGAAATGCACAAAGCATGTCGTTACATCCTGGTAAGCCATACCCCTCAATCGTTCTGATGTGTGGAAAGAAACAAATTCAAAGAAACTATGAAGGTGCCAAACAGGTTGCCCCTCAAGGAGTAAACAACTTCAACGTTTTCAATACTTGTCATGGAGCTAAGTGAGAGTCAACCATTGTTGGGAATCATCAAAAAGGGATGTCTTTACCATGCATGATCTGGTAGACAGTGGCCACACTGACCTTCAGGAACCAATTCAAAAGTTATCTTTCCTTATATACTTTATCTTTATCATTCAAGTGTCCTGTTTGTGTCTCTGTGATAAGGTCGATCTGATAGCCATGCTACACAGGCCTTGTGTCCCATGCTCATTCTGTCACTGTCCGGCCAATGATCCCACAAAGGAGACCCATACACTGCAGCTGATGACATTAATTAAGGTCAATTTCAGGATTGATATTGGTCTTTCTAAAGCATCTTAGCAAGGACTTCAAAGTTCTGGAAGATAATTGCTGTTTGTTACATTGTCTTCAAGATCCTGATAGGCCTACATAGATAATGCCAGTTTCAAAATAACTGTTGGATGTCGCCATGAATTCTGAGAAAATTAACATGACTGAAGATACACAGTTTCTGATAAACAACAATTCAATAAAAATGCAATTGTATTTAATTAATTTCATGATTGATAAGTGTCAAAAGTAGTTAGTGTTCACCAGATATTTGCTATTAAGCCATAGCATGCTGTAACTCCATAACTTCTCCCCCACAGGCCAGGGGAAGGCAAACAAACATATTTTCTACTGGAACCCTGGTCCTCTGTAAGAAAACATGTTCTCATTCAGCATTTTTTGAGACGCTGTATTCTAAGAAAGTGAAGTTGATTATAATACAATTTTCCACAGTGGACACAGTCCTCCTCCTCCTGCCACTGCCACCCTCCATTTTGATGATTTGTTTCTGTTTCTGGGAGCTGTTTCAATAGTAACAGCTAGACGGCCCAGAATGCCTGTGGCGGGCCCACTTCCTCCCTTGGTGCCCCTAACTCATCACTGATTGGCCCTGCCGCCTTTCATCTGAGCTCAGGCCCTAATCAGAGGGGCTGGTGTGTGTGTGTGTTTTTTTTAGGTTTGTGTTCTGGTTTTAGCAGTCTTGCCAGCCTGGGGGGCCAGCCAGCCGTTGCTCTCTCTCTATATGTACACACACTTACACACTCACACAAATTTGGCAGCTAGACTAACAGTGACATCACATGCATTCAGTCACATAATCAGACTCATACTCTCTCTCACACAGACACACAAGCATATGCACGTACACACCATGCACACATACTTTTTACAGACAGTAAAATATTATCTTTGAAGTGATTCCATAGAATGGGAATACATCAGGAGGTCCAGCATTGCTAATACATTATGTATACTATAATTAGGGTGTCCAATCAAAAACGCATCTTTTGACCAATGGGTAAAATAATATGTTAGATACAAATAATTGTGTAGATAATCCTCTAAGAAAACCAATGGTCCAAACCTCATGTCTCTATCATAACTCGTTCAAAAGTTATTGGAGTTTTTACCCTTGTAGGATGGTCAGAATTAGGGTGACTATATCAATGGAGGCCAAAGAAAAAAAAGTGGGCAAAAATCTGGAATATTGCATCGAGTCAGCTATGCTGGATTCTGTGCAAGAATTACTGGCTACCTGACAGGCTCACTTTCCCGTTGAACTTGTCATCTTTCCTCACAAATCCGCAGGACATAAAACAATGTAGATGTAAGATGGATATCAATTTTGAGACATGACGTAGGATTTTCATATTTTAGTATACGCTTTTCATATTCATTAGAAGATTCAAAGATTTCTCACAAAAATAACAGTTTCTCTGTGAAATGTCAACGGAGCACTGAGCGTATACCAAGCTTTTTATTTTCAAAGCCTTTTACATTTAATCCAGTTTGTGTCATGCTAATTTAGCTTTTTGATACCCCCAGAAACAACTTTGAAGACAACGACCACAAAATGTAAAATCCTCAAAAGTTGTTACGAGAAACCTGTACCACTATGTCAACAGAGCTCGGTGCTTATTATCGGATGTATTAGGTTACGAAATCCGACTTTTTGGATATAATGCTAATGATATGTTAGAGAAAGACCCCACTGAACTATTCAGAACATGAAAAATCATATCTGTCTTGGTAAAATGTATTTTATAACAGAGTGGGCAGTGGGTGGACAGCCTACTATAATACTGTTGAAATTAGTTCAGGTATACAAAACAAGGGTAAAGATGTCCCTCACACAGTCCTGTGTTCTCAGACCTCTTTTATGATCACTGCTTCTGGTCAGACATGAAAAAAGAGGCCTCGGACCACATGAGCAAGAATACATTAATCACTGGAACTTCCTGTCATGGGGGAATAGTGTTTCCTGTTCTGGCACTCATCAATCATGTCTAATGTTGCGTTAAGGTCCTCCATTAATCTAGAGAAGATACTGTGTTCACTTCCACAAATGCATTGGTAGGAATGAGAGGTGAGTTTTGCAACAAACAGCACCTCTTTTAAGCGTGTTGGGTACTGGACTACATAGTGGACTGTAAGCTAGTTAATTATATTTTTATCCTTATCCCTCAAAGCAGGGGGCCTGCCTGTACCATATTATTAAACTTTAAATCTATATAGTGAGTAATCGTCTGTTAATCTATGAATGTACTTTTATATGCATCATGAACTTATCCAAAGCCTTTGCAATATGCCAGGTTTCAGATGGCATATGTGTGCTTAATGAGTACAGGGTCAGGGGCCACAGCCCCTGTCACTCAGATGTCCACCTCCCCGTTCAGCTGCTAATAGGATCAAACCAAAAAGGTCATGGCCAGAAATCTTCTTGGGCATTAATGCTGAACGCGCGCCACCCTGGCCCATCTGCCCCAGAAGGGGGTCCGAATGGTCCCCTCGAGGATTAGGTGTGTGTTGGGCCTGGTGTGTTTGTTGCTGGGCGGGGGTGTCCATCTAAGTGCGGATGGGTATGGATGATATGTAATTACACAGCAGATGATCCCTAGTTAAGTTTCCATTGTTCGCTCTTGACTTTCGAGGTGACACGTCCAGGTGGATTATCCCCCCTCATAGCCACAAATCCAGCAGCCAGAGATGGGGACAGTCCTTGTGTCCACTCCATCTGGGACCAGGGAGCACACTACCCAGCTAACTACTTAGGCCCTGGGATGTGGCCCTTTTGATTAGCAGGATAGTCCTTTATGGCGCAAATGGCAGACAACTAATTACCAGAAATACTGTCCTGCTGGCAAATTATTCAAGGACAATCTACCGGTCATATTTGAATAGAAATGAGTCAACACAAGTGGAAATTGTGCACAGGGGTGTTTGTGTGACTTCGAGAATTACCGATAAACTAAATTGTCTTCGTATTCAGATGGTTTTTGTATTCTACATTGTTCAACAAGTTTCCCAATCAGAGACCCAAACTATTCTAATGTTAATGAACAACACGCTTTTTTAATAGTTAGAAAGACAGAAGGAGAAAGAATGAGTGGGCTGGAGGAGAGGAAAAAGAAAAGTGGACATTTGTCAACTTGGTTGGTCTTGCTTCTCCTCTCAAAGCCCCCTCGTTGCTGGCTGGTCCCTGGCAATTGTCTGGAGTTCTTTAGTGCTTTTTTCCCTGCAGTGCTATGTGACCCCTGACCCTCCTCTTTGTGCCTGTGTTCAGTGTTTTTAGTCCTGGTTCCTCTGAACTGCTCTCTCTCTTTATCACATACTTGCCCACTAGAAGATGATAAAAGAGAAGTGAAGGACAATTCTGGTTCTCTTTTTCTTTCCCATCTGATTCTGCAAGTTTCCACATCTCTAGTAGCCCTTGTAACAAAAACTGACAATTTGGGGAAAGAAACACGACACAGAATATGACAAAGACAAGGAAACAAATCATGCATTTTAATGAGATGGGAAGTGACTAAGAGTAGTGTAGTAGGTAGGTGGTAATAGGACCTACAGTGGCTTGCAAAAGTATTCACCCCCCTTGGCATTTTTCCTCTTTTGTTGCCTTACAACCTGGAATTAAAATGGATTTTTTGGGGGTTTGTATCATTTGATTTACACAACATGCCTACCACTTTGAAGATGCAAAATATTTTTTATTGTGAAACAAACAAGAAATAAGACAAGAAAAAACAGAAAACTTGAGCATGCATAACTATTCACCCCCCCAAAGTCAATACTTTGTAGATCCACCTTTTGCAGCAATTACAACTGTGAGTCTCTTGGGGTATGTCTCTATAAGCTTGGCACATTTAGCCACTGGGATTTTTGCCCATTCTTCAAGGCAAAACTGCTCCAGCTCCTTCAAGTTGGATGGGTTCCGCTGGTGTACAGCAATCTTTAAGTCATACCACAGATTCTTAATTGGATTGAGGTATGGGCTTTGACTAGGCCATTCCAAGACATGTAAATGTTTCCCCTTAAACCACTCGAGTGTTGCTTTAGCAGTATGCTTAGGGTCATTGTCCTGCTGGAAGGTGAACCTCCGTCCCAGTCTCTGGAAGACTGAAACAGGTTTCCCTCAAGAATGTCCCTGTATTTAGCGCCATACATCATTCCTTCAATTTTGACCAGTTTCCCAGTCCCTGCCAATGAAAAACATCCCCACAGCATGATGCTGCACCACCATGCTTCACTGGGGGGATGGTGTTCTCAGGGTGATGAGAGGTGTTGGGTTTGCGCCAGACATAGCGTTTTCCTTGATGGTCAAAAAGCTCAATTTTAGTCTTATCTGACCAGAGTACCTTCTTCCATATGTTTGGGGAGTCTCCCACATGCCTTTTGGCGAACACCAAATGTGTTTGCTTATTTTTTTCTTTAAGCAATGGCTTTTTTCTGGCCACTCTTCCGTAAAGCCCAGCTCTGTGGAGTGTATGGCTTAAAGTGGTCCTATGGACAGATACTCCAATATCCGCTGTGGAGCTTTGCAGCTCCTTCTGGGTTATCTTTGGTCTCTTTGTTGCCTCTCTGATTAATGCCCTCCTTGCCTGGTCTGTGAGTTTTGATGGGCGGCCCTCTCTTGTGGTGCCATATTCTTTAAATTTTTTAATAATGGATTTAATGGTGCTCCGTGGGATGTTCAGAGTTTCTGATATATTTTTATAACCCAACCCTGATCTGTACTTCTCCACAACTTTGTCCCTGACCTGTTTGGAGAGCTCCTTGGTCTTCATGGTGCCGCTTGCTTGGTGGTGCCCCTTGCTTAGTGGTGTTGCAGACTCTGGGGCCTTTCAGAACCGGTGTATATATTGTGGTCCTCTGTAGCTCAGCTGGTAGAGCACGGCGCTTGTAACGCCAAGGTAGTGGGTTCGATCCCCGGGACCACCCATACACAAAAATGTATGCACGCATGACTGTAAGTCGCTTTGGATAAAAGCGTCTGCTAAATGGCATATTATTATTATATTATTATATACTGAGATCATGTGACACTTAGATTGCACACAGGTGGACTTTATTTAACTAATTATGTGACTTCTGAAGGTAATTGGTTGCACCAGATCTTATTTAGGGGCTTCATAGCAAAGGGGGTGAATACATATGCACGCACTACTTTTCCGTTATTTATTTTTATTTCACTTCACCAATTTGGACTATTTTGTGTATGTCCATTACATGAAATCCAAATAAATGTAAATTTATTACAGGTTGTAATGCAACAAAATAGGAAAAACGCCAAGGGGGATGAATACTTTTGCAAGGCACTGTATTAGGTGGAAGCAGGGAAAGCAAATGTTTTTTTAGCAAATGTTTTGTCGTTCGCAGGAGATTTTTGGTGGAGAGTGAGACTCAAATACATTTTTAGAGTGAACAAACTATCAATGAACTATAAATTAATAACAGAATATTGAGGCTGTACTGGTTCAGTCATATAACAATTTTTTATTTGAAAATATAACTATTCAAAAATATTTGATTTCTCTTCATAACGAAGGGCTGGTGATCCTGGCTCCTTCTGTCTTTATTAATGAGGAGATGAGAGGGGTGCTTCTGACTTGGGAGTAGGCTTGGCGGGAGTTCTGAATTGGGAGCAGGCAGAGTTGGCGGGAGCTGACCCATGATGGCCCTGTCACTCTGGGCCAGTGGATAGGTGGCTGCGAGGAACAATGACACGTCTCTCTTCTTCCGGAGCCATGCACTGCTCCCGCTCAGCTTGCATTCCTGTCTGCTACATGACGAAGGCAACTGGCTGCTTGTACATCACGCTTAACACAGTAAGTGCTTGACCTAATGAAACGAGGAGTGAATAAGGCACCACATGTTACCCCATATTTCTATCTCAAAGAACATCCTGCAGATATGAACTGCTAGCGTTTGGTTCACATTCTTCTAGCCCACGCTCCAACCAGGCCAGGGGGAACAATGCAGAGCCTTCTTCATGGGCCCCTGGGCCCCAGCTGTCCATGGACAGACAGACAGACCCTCATGACCTTCGAGAAATCTTACATATCGACGGAACCACAATCGTCAGGGCTGCTGCATAAGGCTCTGTCACCCAAAAATGAATTATGATAAAGGGAGCCAAATCATGGTTGTGGTCATATGAGATCCGTCCAGTCAGTTGGAGTAGTTATGACTCTGGTTACTGACGTCATATGACCCCAAGAACCCCGGTATGACAATGAAAGGAAGGTGAAAGATCTTGTCCAGTGGCTTCCTCCCTAGATATATGGTTTATACAGGTGGCTGAATGGAGGAAGGATGAAAATATTTGCAAATAAAGACAAGAGAGAGCAAAGATCCCAAATGAATGCCACTGAAAACCCATGGGAGAGACAAGGATCCAATGTATTATCAAGGGGAATTAACTGATGGTCTATCTCCTAAAATGATATAAAGAAAAACATATAACTTAAAACTCAAAAACTGTTCAAATAAACAAATCAACATTTTGTGATATTGTGAGGTGAGGTCAGACGGTAAAACCAGACATCAATGTGGAGCGTCTAGGAAATGTTTCGTTTTTTGTAGGGTACTATGATTTAATGCTTATTGTTGTGTTATTTTTAACCTCAAATGGCTGCCAAGTATTTTCATGCACATATTTCAAATCCCAAATCATTATCTACCAAAGAAACAATAGTCAAAGGAAAACAATTATTTTACTATAAAATCTTATTATAAAATCTTAAATAATCAAATGATTATGTCATTGGCTGTAATTCTAATCAAAACTAAAACTCTACATGGACACAATATATAATGTTTGTGGACATGGCAGGATACAACATGGTAAATTTGAGTTTAATGTTTTATCAAAACACACATTGTTACACAAATATTTTCATAGTTTCCTCATTCCTCTCGTGCAAATCCAAGTGTGTCCACACACATTTGATGAACAATGATTTTCCATTTTAATCTGAACTTCAACGTCAAGCAAATTCTGCCAAACTGTAGTCACGACAATACTGTTATCATCTTACGTGACACATCAGTTTCCTTTGGTGACATATCTTTATTTCAATTGGTCCTGAGCTAAAGTATGTGACACTCTTTTGTACATATTTGTCCAAGGAATGAACAACTAGCATGATGAATAATCTAGCAGCAAATTCCATGCGTACAGAAGAGTCAACCATCAACAAGAAGAACAGACTGTTCTGATGAAGGCTTTTCTTTAACCTCTTACAGCATTAGACTTCATTAAACCCTGTTGTTGGAGATGAGATGTATAAGCTTTACACATGCCCTCTGTGCTGCTCAAACAATAGCTTAATCATTGTACTGGCGGGAATCAATCAAATCACATTAATGTCCCGATTAAATGATTAAGTGTCCAGATTAAAGTATTTCACTGCAGGCTCCAATACTTAGTGGATGAAACAAGGGTCATGTAAGGCAATAGTTTTTTAATTAGAAATATCAGCGCCCTTACGATCACGTTGAGTGGTAAAACTGGGCTTGATGTACAGTAATCCATATCGTTAGATTAAATCTATGAGCCCCGTCTCGAACCACAGATGCTGGACATATTGATTATCACACGTCTATCAATTAGCCTGCCAGTGGCTCTCCCCCACAGGACCCTCTCCTTTACCAATAATCATTTAGATAACATAATGAGTATATCCACAAGCAGCACGGCAGAGCATTTTATATTTATATGACAAGAAAGCTAACAGTTTATGTATTTATTGTTTTAAGGAGGGGATGGGAATTCAATCATAAATACTTAATTTAATACTTACACTATTATGTTAAATATATAATACACTATTAAATACTTACACTAATGTGTGAGATCCACATCTCACTCTTCAAATGGTTATCAACGGGTTTATTAATGAACAACCCAGTAAATCCTGCCAAGTATCAATCTCAGAGTCCCATATGTCAACGGGTTAGGAACATGAGCATAAGGGATTCTCCTGAATCCTGAAATAATGCATGGCCAATGAGCCCAATAGGCTGCTGTGATTACTGGGTTAAGCCCTCAGAAACAATGCAGTGAGAGAGCTAATTCAGGTTGTGACTGTCCTACAACGCCACAGGACACAGCAGGGCCATCCAGGATTTCTACAAGCCCATGCAGCTTGTTTAGGCTGGCAGGAGATGCAATCAATTTGGTTATTAGGACCTTACATAGGTGCCAAAATCACCCAGTGTTGTGTAAAGCTCTTGCAAATAAATCTGGGTCTATTTTCACTACATGACCAAAAGTATGTGGACACCTGCTCGTCTAACATCTCATTCCAAAATCATGGGTATTAATATGGAGTTGGTCCCCCCTTTGCTGCTATAACAGCCTCCATTCTTCTGGGAAGGCTTTCCACTAGATGTTGGAACATTGCTGCAGGGACTTGCTTCCATTCAGCCACAAGAGCATTAGTGAGGTCGGGCACTGATGTTGGGCGATTAGGCCTGGCTCGCAGTCGGCGTGCCAATTCATCCCAAAGGTGTTCGATGGGGTTGAGGTCAGGGCTCTGTGTAGGCCAGTCAAGTTCTTCCACACCGATCTTGACAAACCATTTCTGTATGGACTTCACTTTGTGCACGGGGCATTGTCATGCTGAAACAGGAAAGGGCCTTCCCCAAACTGTTGCCACAAAGTTGGAAGCATAGAATCGTCTAGAATGTCATTGTATACTGTAAGCGTTAAGCGTAAAGATTTCCCTTCACTGGAACTAAGGGGCCTACACCGACCCATGAAAAACAGCCCCAGACAACTATTCTTCCTCCACCAAACTTTACAGTTGGCTCTATGCACTCCGGCAGGTAGTGTTCTCCTGGCATCCGCCAAACCCAGATTTGTCCGTCAGACTGCCAGATGGTGAAGCGTGATTCATCACTCCAGAGAACGCGTTTCCACTGCTCCAGAGTCCAATGGCGGTGAGCTTTACACCACTCCAGCCGACGCTTGGCATTGTGCATGGTGATCTTAGGCTCGTGTGCGGCTTCTCGGCCATGGAAACCCATTTCATGAAGCTCCCGACAAACAGTTATTGTACTGAAGTTACTTCCAGAGACAGTCTGGAACTCGGTAGTGAGTGTTGCAAACGAGGACAGACGATTCTTACACGCTACTCGCTTCAGCACTGGGCGGTCCCGTTCTGTGAGCTTGTGTGGCCTGCCACTTCGCGGCTGAGCTGTTGTTGCTTCTAGAAGTTTCCACTTCGCACTTACAGTTGACCGGGGCAGCTCTAGCAGGGCAGAAATGTTACGAACTGACTTGTTGGAAAGGTGGCATCCTATGACGGTGCCACATTGAAAGTCACTGAGCACTTCAGTAAGGCCATTCTACTGCCAATGTTTGTCTATGGAGATTGCATGGCGGTGTGCTCGATTTTACACACCTGTCAGCAACGGGTGTGGCTGAAATAGCCAAATCCGCTAATTTCAAGGGGTGTCCACATACCTTTATATATACAGTGTAGCTAGACTAGGTTTTCTTCTCGAATGGTATTTACTCCGACAAATTAAATGGCACTATGACTTCCCATCAGGTGTTTGAGCATTTGAGCAAAGTTGCTTTGTAGACATTAGAGCTGGGAATTGCCAGGGACCTCACGATACGATATTATCACAATACGATATGTATTGCGATTCTCAGGATTCTCAGGATTCTATATGCATTGCGATTCGACACTGTGATTTTATTGCGATTCGATGTTCCAAACATATTGCTCACCATATGTCTGCTGCAGAGGGACAAGAGAGAGCCATGAGAAAACAAGTTTTGATCAGTCATGGAAATAAAAGTGCTGAAAGCCTTTGGTGCAGGTACAGCCAACTATCGCAAAAATAATATTGCGATATTGTCAAAACGATCGATATGCTATATCGTCAACAACAACAAAATCCCGATATGTAACTGGATCGGTAGTAAGAAAACAATGACTTGTTTTAATTCAAATATTCCAAATAATAATGATTAACATACTAAAACCACTGAGTCAATTTTCCAACTTTGAGACAGATCTATACAGTGACTAAGTGGATGGTAGTGTAGTTACATAATAATTGTCTACATATGCCCCACTCCACTAACTTCATCCACTGGCTCAGAGCCTGAGAGGAGGTGGCCCAGAATAATACTGCTAGTTTTATGTCTCATATCAACAAGTGTGATCAGCCACCTTCCCCCTACCTTCCCCTGCCCTGCTCTGTTCTCCAATCATTCCACATGCCAAATTGATTTTGATAGCTCAGCGCCTTGGCCTAGTTCCATGAACAATAGACAAGGGTCCAAACCGCAGACCTCCATGCGCCCCCGACAGTTTGGCTGAGGCCAGTTTGCATGGGAGGCCAGTCTGTGGTCCATCCTCAATGGTACCACCCTATAAGAGGAGCCCCTCCAGCCCTGATCCCCACAGCCCAGACCCCCAGACCCCCAGCCATGTGCTGCAGAGAGGTCCCAGCTGAGACGTGCCCTCACAATCCCCTGTCCCTGTCTTCCTTCCAGTTACACAGTCTGACAGGTGGATGCCATGCCCCCCCATTTGGGTGGTGGAGGCGGTGTCACTGCCGGGCCCCACTAATGAGCACTGAGGGGAGGAGGGAGAGGGAGCTGTGTTCCCCTGAAGACAACTGGGAGCTTGTTTCAGGAAGGCCAAGGCTGGGGCGGATGACAATGGGTGGTGCAGGCAGATTTTTGGCGGTTTTGGATGTAGGGTGTTAGATGTATGCAGCGGGAGTTGGTTTAGGGAGGCGGGGGAATGGGGGGTGGGTTCCCTCCATTCTTGGAAGATGCAGTAAGACCCTCTATTAAGACCAGTGAGGTTATTGATCCACTTATGCTTGATTATGTCTGAACAGTGAGGGACACTGGAACACTGTGTGAGTCTGTTCGGCCTCCTCCGTACACCCGCATCTCTGCTCGTCTGCATCTCATTTGAGACAATGCAACGGCCACTCGCTTTACAGGCTCATAAAAGAACATCAAGCCCGCTGCAGAGCTGAAAGAAATGCCCATTGTTTCACATGTATTAACATCAAGTTCAAGTTCAAGTTTGTTTATTAGACATGTTTCCATATGGGGAAGATATGGTGGCTGGTTTGATGCTAATGTTCAGACACCAACACTAGAGGTTTTTAATGGTTGCAGAGTGTCTGCATTTGCACCATCTGGAGGCGTTTGCAGATAATTATGACACAAAAGGGGGCAGAGCTCATGAAATCCTGCGGCTGCATTGTTTACAGCTCCAGACTGCAGCGCTGCCTTTGAGCTCAGTCTTTATATTGGATATAAAGCAGCGTAGATTAGATCATCCGGCTGCTTACATGGGAAAGTACACTCTTAGAAAAAAAAGGTGCTATCTAGAACCTAAAAGAGTTCCTTGACTGTCCCCATGTAGGAGAACCCTTTTTGGTTCCAGGTAGAACCCTTTAAGTTCCAGGTAGAACCCTTTTGGGTTCAATGTAGAACCCTTGCCACAGAGGGTTGGTTCTACATGGCACCCAAAAGGGTTCTACCTGAATCTAAAAAGGGTTCTACCTGGAACCACAAAGGGTTCTCTTACAGGGACAGCTGAATAACCCTTTGGAACAATTTTTTCTAGGAGTGTATAAAGAAAGATACTACAGGGCAGGGCATCAAACTGGTTTCAGCATAGAAGACCAAGGTAGACAAGATGTCAACATGTTAGACTCTACTAGAGTCATAATGTCCAAAGGGCAGGTTTATAGCACCTGTGTGCATCTCTCTCTCTCTCTCTCTCTCTCTCTCTCTCTCTCTCTCTCTCTCTCTCTCTCTCTCTCTCTCTCTCTCTCTCTCTCTCTCTCTCTCTCTCTCTCTCTCTCTCTCTCTCTCTCTCTCTCTCTCTCTCTCTCTCTGTGTGTGTGTGTGTGTGTGTGTGTGTGTGAGAGAGACAAAGACAGAGACAGAGAGAGAGTAAACAGGAGCAAGTCATTACACTACTCTAAGCTACAAAGCAAACAAAAACATAATTAGAATTTCTACTGTTTTGACTGGACATAGTCTTATCATACAAACTTTATGTGTCTTCAATCAGACTGCTGTAAGTTAATTGTGAGCCAACTCTGTTATTGAAAAACATAACTTTTATTATAAGGCTCAACGCATCTAACTAGACCTCCCATGAGCCAGACACTTGTTTTCTAATAGGACACCACTAAATGCCAGATGCCAGTTGAATGTCAAATATTTTGATGGGCCAAAAGAGCAAGCCCCACCCACCCACCCACCCACCCATCCTCCAGACTGCTTCTGCGCTACCCCATACCAATACATACCACATGCAGTATCGTATCTACAGGAAACTGCCCCAAAACTCCTCTATCTGCCTTTTCAAGGGGGACAATGACTCACATTTGGGCATAGGACCACATTTTTGAGGAGGGTCTTGAGTCACACTCTCATTCACAACCAAATGTATTCAGCTGTATTCAGCACACCGGATTTCCAGGGAGGACCCCACTAAAAGAATGAAATAAAAACAATGATATCAAAACAATTAGGGGACTTCTCAAATGAAAAGTATAAACAGACAAAAAAATGGCACAGACAATAATAAACATGCAATCAGGGAAAATACATTTTACTGTAAGATAAGAAAGTTAAATTGTCCCAGAGGCATTTCCAGATTTCAATGGGTCATATGGGGCATCAAATAATGCCTCTTGTTAGAGGAATGAAATTAAAATAAACAAAACAAAAAGACTGTGTGACTCAAGAAGCATGCTCCCTACCACTGCACGGAAACTCTGACCAAAAAATTCAAAGAATGGAATTCTTTATGCCACAGAAAAGCCTTTCTATTAATGTCTAAAAGGGTCAGTTGACTGGACCACAATGACCAGTTAATTAATTTAGCAAGGAATCTCATTTTCGGTGAAATTGCTCTGCAATAAAACAGCAAATACAATGCTTCTTTAACAGTCTATTCACAAGGTGTTAGGGTTAGAGTAAGTAGGGTCAAGGTTATACAGTACTATGGCAGTTCATTCCTTAAAGGAATTAAAAGAAAACAAGTGCTAACCTGCTCTGCAACACTGCAACGTAATCGCCCAAAAGACAACTATTCAATTCCAAATCCAGTCTCAAATCAGTTGTTTGTTTGTTGTGTATAGCCAGTGTTGTGCAACTAATCCTAAACCCTTATGGGAAATCTTAGATTTAGATTATGGACAGATGTCTCTTACGATTTTAGGAAAAAATGTGAGTCACAGGTGAACGGAGTGAAGAGTGAAAACAATTGAGCAAATTCAGTGTGGGTGTTTTTCTGAGCTCAGATCATCAGTAAAGAATGAAATGTATATACAGTATGCTGAAAGGAAAGTGTAAATAAAGGACACACACTGACTAAATCATTACATTTACAACACATTTCCTTTCACCCTCCCATGAGAATACTCTGGCTGTCTAGAAAATCTACAAGGCTTTTGAGAAACAAGGGATGTTGTGCAGCTAGAGACATGAGTTCAATTCCCAACTCAATAGTCTGAGGATGTATAAGGCCATGTGAATTCCTCAAAGACCTCAAAGATTAGATTATGTCAATAAAGAGAGAGAGAGAGAGAGAGAGAGAGAGAGAGAGAGTCTTGAGACTCTTGAGTTCATACATCAGCTAGTCCTCTATTTCTTAAGAAAGAAAGAGGATTTAGGCAACAGACAGTAGGAAGTGAAACCTTGAGGGGTTGAATGAGATGCCTGCAGAGGAAGGCGTGCTGGGATGTGATAGCCACCACATTCACTGTACTTCCTGTGCTCTCACTCAGTTACTATGTGCCTCTGGATTTTCATGAATGGCTGCAGAGTGGGGCCCGCCTATTGGCTGGGCTGACACCCAATCACAAGGAGGGATGGTGTCTACACAGTGTGCAACAGCCTCTGCTCTTTCAGATATACTGCTGCCTGCTTTTAATAGGTAGCTGAGAAGAGACCTTCCTCCATTCACTTACTGCCTTCTCCTCATCTCTCTCATTAATATTTCTTTAAAGTTTCACCTGACAGCTTAGTGGTGGAAGAGTGTCTTTCTTGAGAAAATGTGCGGTTGGCTGTAGCCAGTCCCACAAGTCTCCTTCTGTGCCTCTGAAGGTATCTGTTGGCATGACAGGAAAAAGCAGTTAAATGGCCATAAATTCCGCTCTTCGCATGTGGTCGGCATACAGGTTTTGCTGGGCGGAACTCTCAAAGGAAAGGGCTGGTGCAGTGAAAATAGCTGGCACATGGGGGAGGATAGCAGGGATAGAAGGAGGATTTTGCAAAATGGAAGGTAGAGGAAAGAAGGCATTGAGGTGGAAGGGAGGATTTGTCAGACCAGAAACTCTTTGTATGACTTCCCTTAGATCTGCTTTATGTCAGGTTCTTCCTGTCTGAGAGGTGCACTCTCATTTTGAGAAAACAAACAAAAAGTCGGATGAACTCCATGATGAGCGTTAGATAGCCTTTATTGTGTTGGCGAGTCATCATCAATGTAAATTAATGTAAACATATTTTTTGAGCAAGAGATTAACCATTTTCATATGTTTTAGATCAGCACTGTGGATGATTTTTCAAAGTTATAAATGCTGGGAAACTTTCTGTTAAGCTTAAAGGGGGGGGCTGAATTCACTGATTGCACCTTGGTTTTCCTCCTCCTCATTAAGAAATTGAACTGTTGAAATCAGTTGAAAAGCTGTCCCTTGTTAGTGGACATGTGGGCATGATTGTGGGCATGCTTGAAATCCAAACCCAACCTTCAATATCCAAGGACATCGGCAACGTCATGAATTTCTTAAATCTCGCAAAGACAGTGAGGAAAAAAAGTATTTGATCCCCTGCTGATTTTGTACGTTTGCCCACTGACAAAGAAATTATCAGTCTATAATTTTAATGGTAGGTTTATTTGAACAGTGAGAGAGAATAACAAACAAAAAAATCCAGAACAAAATGTTATAAATTGATTTGCATTTTAATGAGAGAAATAAGTATTTGACCCCCTCTCAATCAGAAAGATTTCTGGCTCCCAGGTGTCTTTTATACAGGTAACGAGCTGAGATTAGGAGCACACTCTTAAAGGGAGTGCTCCTAATCTCAGCTTGTTACCTGTTTAAAAGACATCTGTCCACAGAAGCAATCAATCAATCAGATTCCAAACTCTCCACCATGGCCAAGACCAAAGAGCTCTCCAAGGATGTCAGGGACAAGATTGTAGACCTACACAAGGCTGGAATGGGCTACTAGACCATCGCCAAGCAGCTTGGTGAGAAAGTGACAACAGTTGGTGCGATTATTCGCAAATGGAAGAAACACAAAAAACTGTCAATCTCCCTCTGCCTGGGGCTCCATGCAATCTAACCTCGTGGAGTTGCAATGATCATGAGAATGGTGAGGAATCAGCCCAGAACTACACGGGAGGATCTTGTCAGTGATCTCAAGGCAGCTGGGACCATAGTCACCAAGAAAACAATTGGTAACACACTACTCCGTGAAGGACTGAAATCCTGCAGCGCCCGCAAGGTCCCCCTGCTCAAGAAAGCACATATACAGGCCCGTCTGAAGTTTGCCAATGAACATCTGAATGATTCAGAGGAGAACTGGGTGAAAGTGTTGTGGTCAGATGAGACCAAAATCGAGCTCTTTGGCATCAACTCAACTCGCCGTGTTTGGAGGAGGAGGAATGCTGCCTATGACCCCAAGAACACCATCCACACCGTCAAACATGGAGGTTGAAACATTATGCTTTGGGGGTGTTTTTCTGCTAAGGGGACAGGACAACTTCACTGCATCAAAGGGACGATGGACGGGGTCATGTACCGTCAAATCTTGGGTGAGAACCTCCTTCCCTCAGCTAGGGCATTGAAAATGGGTTGTGGATGGGTATTCCAGCATGACAATGACCCAAAACACACGGCCAAGGCAACAAAGGAGTGGCTCAAGAAGAAGCACATTAAGGTCCTGGAGTAGCCTAGCCAGTCTCCAGACCTTAATCCCATAGAAAATCTGTGGAGGGAGCTGAAGGTTCGAGTTGCCAAACGTCAGCCTCGAAACCTTAATGACTTGGAGAAGATCAGCAAAGAGGAGTGGGACAAAATCCCTCCTGAGATGTGTGCAAACCTGGTGGCCAACTACAAGAAACGTCTGACCTCTATGATTGCCAACAAGGGTTTTGCCACCAAGTACTAAGTCATGTTTTGCAGAGGGGTCAAATACTTATTTCCCTCATTAAAATGCAAATAAATTTATAACATTTTTTACATGCGTTTTTCTGGATTTTTTTGTTGTTATTCTGTCTCTCACTGTTCAAATAAACCTACCATTAAAATTATAGACTGATCATGTCTTTGTCAGTGGGCAAACGTACAAAATCAGCAGGGGATCAAATACGTTTTTCCCTCGCTGTATTAGTTTAGGAAGATACTGACTTTATGACCAAAGTTATCCTACTTACACTTTTTAGTAAATTGTGGGAATATAATTGATGTTTATGACCACTACCAATACCACATAGCCTTTTTCAACCAGAGAAATCGTTTTTTGGGGTTCAGTTGCTCTTTAACAATTTGAAAACCATCAAAAAAAATGTCTACTCTTGAGGTCTTGACCTAAAAAGAGGGCCCTTGCAGGTTGTGGATGGGAGTGTTAATAATGACAGTGCATTTCTCAATGTCTGCTTCAGTTACAGGCCCACCTAAATTCAGCAGAAACACAGTATCAAGAATACGCTTATCAACACCCTTGGCATGAGAAACAATTGGGCTGCTCCCTGCTTCACTGATAAGAGCCAGCTTTCGCAGTTGGCAATGGGTGTACATGTTTCGTGATACTGTACATGCAATAACTATGAAGAACAAGCTTCTTAAAACGAATATGTGGGGAATAACGCCAGATAATGAAAAATCGAAAATAAAACTAGTGATGTGGAGGTTGACATATTTAGACACTTGCTTTGGTAGTTTACCATACCCATTATGCAAACATATATTGTTTTAGTCTTTGCCTCCCCTGTACCATTAATTAACTTTAATTAGTGTTGTTTTTCATGTTCATGTTTTATGAGGCACCTGCATGTCATTTCATGGAACATACTCTGAGAAAAAGCAGCACAGCTGTTCGTTTTTTTTTTTTTTTCTACTCCTGTGTTGTAAGCGGATATCTAAAACAGGCTCCCTCCATGGCCAATTCTGAATGAGTGGTTGTGTATGGATAAATAAATCATGGTCACACTTTATTTGGATAATCCGTATTTTCCATCTGTAGATTCTCTAAAGATGGCCATACTATCAACAAATGATCTGTTGATAAACAACTGCTTGCTAAGGTTACGGTTAGGGTTAGGTTTAGAATAAGGGTTAGGGTAAGGGTTAAGTTTAGGGTTTGGATAGGTTTAAGGTGAGAACACCTCAAGCAGCAAACAGAATGAAAAATAGATCAACTATCATATCAAGGGAGGAATTTTGGGGCACATTTGATATCATAGAAACTCAAAAAGAATAAAAATATTTGGGAAGTGATTTTGGTAACATTTTATTTGGATAGTCCATCTGTAGATGCTCTACAGACTAGATAGGTACCTAACCAAACCCTAAACTTAACCCTTACCCTAACCCTTATTCTAAACCTAACCCTATCCGTAACCTTAGCAAGCAGTTGCTTATCAACTGATCGTTTGTTGATAGTATGGCCATCTTTAGAGCAGGGTTAGGGTTAGGGTAAGGGTTAAGTTAGGGTTAGAGCTAGGGTTAGGGTTAGTAGATAGTTACAGTAGTTGAAATGTTACTGATAGTCTGTAGATAGTCTGTAGAGCATCTACAGATGGACTATCCAAATAAAATGTTACCAAAATCACTTCCCAAATATCTTTATCCTCTTTGAGTTTCTATGATATCAAATGTGGACAAATATTCCTCCCTCGATATGATAGTTGATCTATTTTTCATTCTGTTTGCTGCTTGAGGTGTTCTCACCCTAAAACAGAATATAAAACATTTCTGTCTTAACTGGCTTTCCCTTAGCTGCACCGCGTTCTCCCAGTGAAAAAAAATACACAACTGCTTCCCCCATTTCTCCATTAAACAAAGCTGTTTGCATGATTTCAGAAGTTCATTAGGGATGAATGGCTCCCCCTCTCTGGGCCTTGGGAGAAGGAGTGGTGACAGTGCACACAAAAGATAAAGGGGATCGAGGGGAGATGCGGCGTGAATGGCCCTGGCCAAGTGGGTGGCTTTAGTGAATTCCAGGGATGTCTCCGGCTACTCGCCAAGCCTGGGGGTGGGGAGAGAGAGAGAGAGAATCTATGGCAGAGGGGACCACATTGTTTATCTCACCATAACCTGTGTGTTTACAGTCTCTGTTTCACTCAGGGAAGGAAGACCAGAGAGAGCAGAGCAGTCCATTGTTTCCTCTTTCATGATGTCCAATGGGCAGTGTGACCCCATTGTCATTGTCAGATTCTTCAAATTAGTTTTTATCCATCGAAATGTAAAAGGAAAAAGGATTGATATTGAACACCCTGCTTGTGAGGTCATGGCATAAGATTCTATATCATCAATATTTGTGACACAGGAAAGATAGTTTTGTTGATTCAATAGTTCAATAAAACATAATCAAATGATTTGT
Organism: Coregonus clupeaformis; assembly: GCF_020615455.1. NCBI lineage: Eukaryota > Metazoa > Chordata > Actinopteri > Salmoniformes > Salmonidae > Coregonus > Coregonus clupeaformis. The sequence goes on from NW_025533693.1 coordinate 364,439, forward strand.
TTAGGGCCTATAAATGGCTACAGGGCTTCACCTGCTGTATTTTATGCCAAATAGGTTTTCTCCCTTTTGAAGAACCCTTCCTTCCAACATTGGGAATTTTACATTTGTGGAGATTGTGAGGATATATGCAAATGTTTTAATATGCTAATAGTATTTCCTGGATGATTCTGGTTTATAATAAACCCATGGTTCGGTTTCAGTTATTCAAATGCCTGATTTAGTATTAAGAGAAAGACTGTATGTACTGTAAATGTGTGTGATATAGATTTCCATTATCATTACCAAACCACATTTTGTCACACAATGTCTCCAGTGAGAGTTTAATAAATTTGCATCGTCAAGTCAAGGTCCAGGTAAAGCAGTAATATGATAACCACTATCTAGTTTTTGCTTTCCAAAGCCACTCAGGAAAACATGAGAGGGAGGCAATGACAAATTCCTTGATGTTCATCCTCTCTAACCCTAAACCCAAAACCCCAAATCGTTCCACTAACCAAACCCCACCAAACCCCACTGCCCAGTCACCCCTCTAGGACTCCTAAAATGAATATGAAGAAGCCAGGGACCCACCTGTGGGGGGCCTTAAAATGTGGGGCCTGCATTCTATTGGTTACCTATTGAAAGACAAACAGTTTATTTGAACATGCTTCCAAGATGTCCCTGATGGCAGTCCCCTTTTGATTTGGGACTGAGCAAACTCATTAGGATTATGTAGGTGGAATGGAAGGGTGAAAGGGTGTAGGAGGAATGGGGAAATCAGGGGATGAAGAGGTGAAACCACCCGCACTGATAGAGGAGCATAAGGGTGTATGCTTTATGCAAGGGTGTCCTTTTTATTCTGTCCTGCAACAAACAACACTCTAACAAATGGCCCTGAGCAGAGTGTTGAGAGATTAGGGACGGGTGCATTCTTTGCATTTACAGATTGTAATGGGGCAATGTGCTTGAGTAATTAAAAGCATATTATCAAGCACTCTCCTTTCAGAGGTTGTTAGCCTGTTTAAGTGGTGTAAACAAAGAAGAGAGATATGTAAAGTACATGTTTGTTTTTTGCCTTTAAAGATGGTAGGCGGAAACAGCACCACTGTCCGCCCAATCACCATTGTTTTTGTTTTGTTGACGAAGTGGAGCTGAGGAGCGTCGTGCAGTTAAGTAAATGATTCATTTGAAAACCACAAACATTTATAATTGTACTGACTTTGGAACATAGGTTTCAACAGGATGTTGTAAGTACAATTGAGTATCATCAACCTATACAATGTTCCTCAACAGTTGAGAGGTAAGCTGAGACCCCTAGTCAGTGTATCTGATGGGGTAGCCTTGGAACACTGCTGGTATAGCAGACATGGTAAGGACAGAGGTAAGGTGAGAAAAGTGTCACGGTAAGACAGATGTGTCAGGGGTAGCTTTAAGGTCTTTAATGGGGGGAGGGGGGGGAGGGAGGGGGGGCAGGATAGAGTTTGTGGTAAAGTGACACTGTTGCCCAGCAGAGGATAAAAGAAACAGAGGACAACAGAAACAGATAACTTATTATTTCTTATAATGAATAGTTGTATAATTGCTCACATCAAAACAATGAAAGTGTTGGAGGATAAGTGACGGTGCAAAATGTTGGCTAAGCATAGTTCAAGTCTGAAAGCGGTGAGAAAAAGCCTGAAACTGCAGAGCGAGAAACAGAGATTGAGGAAGAGAAATACTGAAGGAGGAGGAAAAGATGGAGTAGGAAAAGCATTTTTTCAGAGTGGGTTGCCTCTTAGATGTGGTGCAGGCCTTTATTTTAGAGGTGGGGGATGCAGAGGGCTGTGTTTATGGAAGCCCTCAGGGTACAGCTGTCCCCCAGTTCAACCGCTGCACCCCTTTGGGCGCCCCTCGCTCTCACATGGGAGGCTTAGTGGTTGGGCTGGAGCGGGCCAGGCCCAAATCACAGACACATGCGACGACTGGGAGAGAATGCTTTGATTGTGCTGCATAGAATGCGATCATGGCCACACTCCTGGATCTATTTTAGCCTGCAGACTGTGCGCCGCTGCAGTTAGTAACACACCACCGCCCGCGTTGAGTTGAATTCCACCCCCTTCTCTTTTCTGTCCCCCAATCTCTTTCCCAAAGTCTGAAATGAAACATTTCCCCAACCTAAAATGTGGTTAAGGTAAATAGATAACAAGTGAAAGTCGTAGTTATGTTTTAACTATGTGAATGACTTTTGTCACTTGGGAGGAGAGGCGAGGACCATTGAGGAACACATACGACACCAGGACACTAATACCACTGCCTCCACCAGCTATTGGACCCTCTTCTCATCTGTGGGCCGTAGTTAACTCTTTACCGTCTCCCCACTGTTGAGCAGCTTAAGTGTTTTGTTAAAACCCAGGCAACCCAGGGAGTTCTGCTGGGAAGTCTTTCACCTTTCATTCACTGATCCACCACTAAGAAAGGTGGCCGCAAACTTAATTAAACCACCAAGGTTACACAATCCTATCACGGGAAGCCTGTTTGAAGTAATCAAGTAAGGTGAACAATTCAAGTGAATAGTTGCTCCCTGACGTTGTGAAAATATGCATTAATTCCTATAAAAATGATGATTCAAGAAAGCATAATATGGATGTTTTCTAGCACTAATGGATCCATTCCCTAAAGAGACCAGTTAGAGCCCTTGATGAATTTGTTTTATGTGAAGTAATGTTTACTTCCTCTACAGATTAGCCATGCTATCTCCTTATCTGACAAAACTGGAAATCCCGCTCAGAAAGCTCTCTGTTTCTATGTAAAAAAACGGCACTTCTATTTGTTCAGATGCTATTACTGATGTGACATGGTGTGTGGGAGAACACGTTTTAAAGACTGATACCATTAAAGGCTTTGAGGTCCAACACTCCCTCTCCACCAATTGCATGCTGCCATTGTTTAGATAGGTAGTTCCAATTACAGTGTTTGGTGGGGAACAATCTGTCATATTGCTCATTCTATCAAGACAGGAACTTTGTGTCTCCTGATCGGGAGGAGTACGCTCAGTTTGGGAACCTTTTTGTGTTGCAGCTTTGAAGCTGTAATGGTATCCAATAAGATGGACAAAACGCTGAGCAGATTAAGGCCCTGGCCACGATCAGATGAGCTTATCTCAACTGGACAAATATTTGAGCTGTCACCCCTAGTTGTGGAAGTTACCCACCTCCTGAGCCCCTGGTTACTCTTAACCCTGCAACATGATTCAAACTAGGGGGCTTATAGAGGCTAAATGTATTTAGTAATGTGTTAACTATCCACTGCAGAGATGATAGGGCTACTAGCTAGCTCTACAGGTGGTAGAGCCACTGTCAGGCTCACATTAGCATTCACCGATGGAGGGCTCTTAGCATTCCCAACCCATGCAATGTTGTAGTATACTTAGAAAACCTGCATGAGAGTGTACATTGCAATAATAAAGAAAACAACTCTTGAGAACTTACATATCACTACTTAAATAAATACAAATCACCGAAAGATTCACTCAATGAAACCAGAGTGATGAACAAAGGCTTGGAGCTTGGAGCTGCTCTCAGTCCTCTCAGGCCGAAGCAGCAGCAGGATAAATGACCTCCCTCCTTCCTGACCTCCCACATTGGCCTTTCATGACTTCCAAAAAGAGTCTCAGCCTGCTAGAGGAAGTTTCCAATTTCGGCCTTGCATGTGGGAAAATATGTATGTTACTGAGATAATCTTTTGTCTGGGGAAGTAATGTGGATGGGGGTGCAAAGGTCATTAAATGCAGCGTGTCACCAACGCCAAGCAGGAAGGTACTGGACTTTTGAAATGGCACTTTCCTCTTTCATGTCATAACATAAATAAAACCACTCTAAATTATTGGTGATCTTGAAGTCCACCTTGAAGCTTCTGGAAGCCTCCAAAATATTTAGTAGGCCTATTTATGTTTAGAAGAGCCCTTGTCCATATATAGGATGTCAGAATTTAACCCAGCTGCTGAAGGGTGGCAAAACAAGGCAAAGACCAACCTGTCCAGTCGCTGCCTGCTTATAAAAACACTACTACCACTTTAAATGACAAACAGATTTTTTCTCTGCTTCCCCTCAGTGGTAAAAGTGGAAGAAAGTGTGATATACAAAGGAAAAAAGACTTGTAAATTCCTCTCACACAAAAACGGAAGGAGAAAGCACTGCACACAAGCACTTTACACAGTTCCTTGATTAGCCCACGGACAGAGGAAATAGCAGCCTTGTTTCACCCTTCGGATAAGTCCCCTGTAGCTCAGTTGGTAGAGCATGGCGCTTGCAACGCCAGGGTTTTGGGTTTGTTTCCCACGGGGGGGGCAGTATGAAAATGTATGCACTCACTAACTGTAAGTCGCTCTGGATAAGAGCGTCTGCTAAATGACTAAAATGTAAAAAATGGATATCCAACGAGGTATCCACTGAAATACCTCAGGTTTTATTTGCAAGGTACTGTATGTCAGTCAACACAGGTTTTGAAACGTGACACAGTAAATGTAAGGTTTCCTGATGGAAATATTACATAATTGATCAAGATTTATTATGGCCATTTGCTTGGAAAGTGTAAAAAAAACTATTACATGAACTAGGCGACTATGGAGCGTTAACCCCCAGGTTCAGGGTCTGTGGTGAGAATCCCAAAGCTGCTTCAGTGGTACTTCTTTCACTCGACTCTCTTGACCCGCTCAGGACCCTGCAGTGGTGGGATACTGAGTAGGGGGTTGCTCCTTTACTCTATTTTCCATTGATAACCTCAACTGCTGTCACCCAGCCTGCTGATTCAGCTGAATGGGGGGATATTCTCATTCATTTTGAGGGACCACTCACTGGCTCACACCACACACTCATGCAAGCAAGAAAGCACGCTCGTACACACACACACACACACACACACACACACACACACACACAACACACACACACACATACACATACACACACAGAGAGATGAGTGTGTGGTGAAATTCCATGGCTTGCGTCCCCTCATGACCTTCTCAGTAAAGGGTCACTGTTCCCAAATACTGAGGAGTCTGACAGTGGACCCTGCCCCTAGCTGTTCTCCAGTCCCACAGAAGCCTGGCCCTGGGGAAGGCACCATGCCCCTGTAATCTCAGACAGGAATGCCCCTGCCTCCCCCTTCCCCCATTGGGCCCAAACAAAGGCCTCCTTGGTATCATCCATCCATATGTCAATCCCATGCGTCCAGCACGGAGCTCCCTGGGCCTTGGCCCTGTGCCAGCAGCCTGCTCTGATCTGTGGATGTGGTGCCTGCCTGCCTGCCAGCAGCCTGCTCTGATCTGTGGATGTGGTGCCTCCCTGCCTGCCTGCAGCCTCGCACTTCCTTTGCAGTGAAAGTGAGATCAGAATACTTCCCCTCCCCGTCCGTTTCCCTGTGGCGGCTGGAAATGAGATCATTGTATGTGTGCTTCTGACCTGGATGCGGAAAATCAGTGGAAAAGGGGGATGTGGTGGAATTTGATTTAATGCTGCATCTGAAATGCTGCTGGACTCCCTCTATGGCAGCCTCCCTCCCCACCTCCAGCCCCAATGGGCAGGACAGGATGGCTATAGCTCTTGTATTTCCGTCCAGGGGAATCTCAGAGGCTGGGTCTAATAGATTTCTGTTGCCAAATTACTGGACTGGACGCCAAAGAAAAAACATTCTCTCAATATATAATGTTTCCGTTGGTATGTGCTGTCATAAAGGAGGACTGCTCATGTGTATTTGAGAGAAAGCGAGATAGAGAGAGAGAGAGATAAATAAATAAATGTTGCATGCATACAAAGACCCACTCATTCACGCATACAAAGACCCACTCATTCAATTACAATTCAATTTGTACAGAAAGGATACAATTAGCTTGTAAGGTGTAGCAAATCCAAACCTCTACCATTACTATGGACCACAACCAACCACTGGATATGCTAAACTAGCCGCAACAATTTACTTCAGTCACATGGGCTTTCACAGGCAGGGCTGAAAAAAGGACTCTGTCTCCTCTAAGCCAGAGTGGACTGATCCTCTGCCCAGGCCAGATTCCAACCAGCCACTGTTGCATGGCAACAGCAAGCGCGGTAAGGTCTCAGAAATGACACAGAGTCTAAAGTCACATTCACATCAACTCATAGACTTTTCAGACATCATTTAATGGAATTATTCTCTAAGGGAGATGTTTTTTGCAAGGTGGGTTCACATTGCAGATGGCAAAGTCATTGCTTTGTTAGCACTCAGGCCATTTCCAGTAAGGCCGAAGACCTTTGCCAAAGCACTCCCACAGTCATTCCAAGTTTATTGGGACACCTACAAAGCTTTTAACAGAGGGTGGGAAACAAGACAATAGACCAATCGAAGCTAAGAAACATTTATTGGTCACATGGCTTTATTCCAGACAGATTGATCTGTTTTACTACATACAGTGCGGGGAAAAAGTATTTAGTCAGCCACCAATTGTGCAAGTTCTCCCACTTAAAAAGATGAGAGATGCCTGTAATGTTCATCATAGGTACACGTCAACTATGACAGACAAATTGAGGAAAATAAATCCAGAAAATCACATTGTAGGATTTTTTATGAATTTATTTGCAAATTATGGTGGAAAATAAGTATTTGGTCACCTACAAACAAGCAAGATTTCTGGCTCTCACAGACCTGTAACTTCTTCTTTAAGAGGCTCCTCTGTCCTCCACTCGTTACCTGTATTAATGGCACCTGTTTGAACTTGTTATCAGTACAAAAGACACCTGTCCACAACCTCAAACAGTCACACTCCAAACTCCACTATGGCCAAGACCAAAGAGCTGTCAAAGGACACCAGAAACAAGATTGTAGACCAGCACCAGGCTGGGAAGACTGAATCTGCAATAGGTAAGCAGCTTGGTTTGAAGAAATCAACTGTGGGAGCAATTATTAGGAAATGGAAGACATACAAGACCACTGATAATCTCCCTCGATCTGGGGCTCCACGCAAGATCTCACCCCGTGGGGTCAAAATGATCACAAGAACGGTGAGCAAAAATCCCAGAACCACACGGGGGGACCTAGTGAATGACCTGCAGAGAGCTGGGACCAAAGTAACAAAGCCTACCATCAGTAACACACTACGCCGCCTGGGACTCAAATCCTGCAGTGCCAGACGTGTCCCCCTGCTTAAGCCAGTACATGTCCAGGCCCATCTGAAGTTTGCTAGAGTGCATTTGGATGATCCAGAAGAGGATTGGGAGAATGTCATATGGTCAGATGAAACCAAAATATAACTTTTTGGTAAAAACTCAACTCGTCGTGTTTGGAGGACAAAGAATGCTGAGTTTCATCCAAAGAACACCATACCTACTGTGAAGCATGGGGGTGGAAACATCATGCTTTGGGGCTACAAAGGGACCAGGACGACTGATCCGTGTAAAGGAAAGAATGAATGGGGCCATGTATCGTGAGATTTTGAGTGAAAACCTCCTTCCATCAGCAAGGGCATTGAAGATAAAACGTGGCTGGGTCTTTCAGCATGACAATGATCCCAAACACACCGCCCGGGCAACGAAGGAGTGGCTTCGTAAGAAGCATTTCAAGGTCCTGGAGTGGCCTAGCCAGTCTCCAGATCTCAACCCCATAGAAAATCTTTGGAGGGAGTTGAAAGTCCGTGTTTCCCAGCGACAGCCCCAAAACATCACTGCTCTAGAGGAGATCTGCATGGAGGAATGGGCCAAAATACCAGCAACAGTGTGTGAAAACCTTGTGAAGACTTACAGAAAACGTTTGACCTGTGTCATTGCCAACAAAGGGTATATAACAAAGTATTGAGAAACTTTTGTTATTGACCAAATACTTATTTTCCACCATAATTTGCAAATAAATTCATTAAAAATCCTACAATGTGATTTTCTGGGATTTTTTTTTCTCATTTTGTCTGTCATAGTTGACATGCACCTATGATGAAAATTACAGGCCTCTCTCATCTTTTTAAGTGGGAGAACTTGCACAATTGGTGGCTGACTAAATACTTTTTCCCCCCACTGTAAGTAGCTTACTGCATTGAGGTAGATTGAGGAGGAATGGAAGAACCCAACCCATGTTAGAGTACTTAGGTCGCAGCGGTAGCCTCGAGGTTAGAGCGGTGGGCCGGTAGAGGGTTACCGGTTCGAACCCCTGAGCTGCCTGTGGGGAAATCTGCAGGGAGTGATCTAGACATGATCCATACATTCTTATGTTCTTTTCCCCTATTTCCCTCCACAGATCTGCACAGCGAGTGGAGTTGAAACTGCTGCTGCTGCTGTGTCCCTGTGATCTCCTCTCATCTGCTCTCCTCTGTTCAGCTGTCGTGTGTAAATCAGTGACAACATCAGCACACTGTCCGTCTGCTCCTGTCTATTGCTGCTGGGTCAGGTCCAAGCAGTAAGCGATTACACAATGTAAAACAGAAATCACAGGAGTTTTCAGAATATAGGGGCAAATGTGTTGCTGTTGTCCTCCTGAAGCAGAGATGACAGAGGCAGAGAGATATCTTGCTGGGCTGGGGAGACCAGAATACTAGAATGAAGTCTGTCTTGGTAACAGCTGCTGGTGAAGGTTGTTGGAAAGTGGACACTAGAGAAGCATGGATTCCAGAGTGCTGTAATCAGGGAGATGGCAGGGTTTCTTGGTGGCGCCTGTAGCTTTAATCCATTGTCTGACTATCATTCACTTTCACCTCATCATTTATCATTCACTATCATTTACTTTAACCACAGCTAAGCTCAATGGCACAGGTTTTCTTGAATTCTTAACACGATTTAGGCACTAGTGTGTTGTAGAGTGCTGTATTCAGGGAAAGAGGCGAGATGACAGGGTTTCTTGGTGGCCCCTGTGGCCCAAGTGTTTCTGAGGGCCCCATTCGTGACATCACTGATCGAGAGTTCATGGAAGGCCTCTCTAGACACAGCTGCTGGTCCCACACTCAAGCAGGGGATCCCCCCCCTCCTCTCAGCTTTTAGGGGTACTCCAGGGCCCCAACACATGAAAGGGGGAGATCCTGTGTGTGTGTGTGTGTGTGTGTGTGTGTGTGTGTGTGTGTGTGTGAGGGGTGAGGGGGTGAGGGGTGAGTAGAGGAGGGCAGATGTGTGTGGACGATCAAGAATGCATGTGGTCCATTGGCCACTGATAGTTACTCAAGCAGAAACAGGCAGTTGTAGACAAGAGAGAGGGAGAAAGTGAGATACAAACAGAGACAAAGAGGGAAAGAGAGAACACACAATGCCTGAAGAAAGTCACTTTCAGAGGGTGACAGTTTTATACAACACTGATTTTCCATCAGTTTCAATTCCTGTGCTTGAAGTTTGAACTATTTCAAAATGAGGACTATTTTGTTCAATTCCATTGTGCCACCTCTGATATTGCACTGACCACTGAATTTCAGTTATGGGAAGTGACTCCAACATTTCCTTGTGTCAGAATCCCTCATGTGTAACAACCAGCTACAATATTCTTCCAGTGTCAAGTAAACTGTTGGCAATTCAGTAACAGAACCCTGGTGCCAACCCTCATAAACCATCAGTGTGTCACCCTGGCATGGAGAATCACAGACAGTAAGTCAGCTTGTGTCACAAGGGCATCAAGCCATCCATACTTGGTTATTCAAGGATAGGCAAAATACACCAGTGATTTTGATACAGAGACGGAATTCCAAAGTCTCAGTCAGTTGACCACTAATATGGTGAGTAATTCAACCAATTTGTAAAGTCATGGTAGAACAACACAGGCTGTGGTTTTTAACTTACAACTCATGGTCTGGGGCAAATGAGTTACTTCCATGGAAGTTCCTGTCAAACAGTAGAATGTGTCAAAAGGAAATCTATGAACAGCTGCAGAATATCAGAATATGCAGAATATTCAGTTATCAGATGGTCTGCCATGAAAGGATAACTCTCTAGAATGTACAAACACATAATTTCTAAATATATTAAGTGCATTGCAGTACCATACAGTAGCAGCCTGATACAAGCATTGTTTTATCATCCAGTTGCCTTCAGGATTCTTACAACACTTGTCTAAACCAGTAGTTTCTCTAATTTCTCCCTTCATGTCCTCCTGCTGTGACCCCCAACCCCTGGCTCTATCCACTGTCTGCCTCTCCACCACAAAACCTCTCTGAAATTCCACCCCTCAAACAATCGCAAGGCCACAGTCCTAATCCCCCACCTCCTAAAACCCAGAGGGACACATCGGGAGGAGGGGGCGGGGGACAGGAAGACCCGTGGAATGTTGGGGGGGTGTAAATGCAGTGGACAGAGGGGGAGAGGGGTAGCAGAGACAGGGAGAGGAGGGACTGGGATTAACGATTTGGGGGGCAGAGAGAGAGAGACAGAAGGGAAAGGAGAAGGGGACTATGGGAGAGAGAAAGAAGTCAACCCCTCTGACTGGGGTGTAGCGGTGGAAGGAAAAGAAAGAGGATTAGGCGACAATGTCGGACATCACAGAGGGGTCAGCAGAATTAAAGGCCAGCCCCGGCCGCCCTGCCAGGGGACACATGAAAGAAGGGCTTCCCCTCCCATGAATGGAGACAGTTCAAGTGCAGGCGCCCTTCCAGAGGGGGCGACCTGCAGCGCACCCCTTAGCCCCCAGCCCCACTGTTCTGGCAGGCCCAGGCATTACTTTCATGTGTTGACACACATTGTCCCAGGGCTTCACAGAAACGTGCATTGGTAATAGGCCACAGGCAGAATAAACTTGTCCCATTGAGATTATTGTGGCCGAGGGGGTTGGGTTGGTGGGTGGGGTGAGGAGGGGTCTCTGTGTGTGTGTGTGTGCATGTGTGTGTGTGTGTGTGTGTGTGTGTGGTCAATGGAGGCCTTAATTTTCAATATCATTCATTTTCACTTCATCATTTATCATTCACCTTCATCTTTAACGTTTACTACAGCTAGGCTCAATGGCTTGAGTTTTCTTACATTTACATAGTGGGTGGACAAGAAGAGAAGATAGAGGGTGAAGGGAAATGGGTTACGTGATAAGGACTATTATACAACGGGTGGTTTGGAATTCCCATTGTTAGAGCCTCTACTACTATATAACAAATGTCTATATGATTTGTTTAATGTTCAGACAGACCACGACAGATAGTGTGTCATAGTTTACTAGATCTTTTGACAAGGTTTCAAATAAAGTTATCGGGAAAACCAATCCTGGTTTCCATTGGCTGACCTCTAGGAGGCCAGGCTCAACTAGGAAACATAACGTTTCTCTACCCTGGTCCTGGGAACGCAAAGGGGTGCACATTTTTATGTTTGCTGTAGCATCTAACACACCTGATTGTATTCAAAGACACTATGATGAAAAAGTTGCCTACACTGCCAGATTTAGCAAGGACTGTGTAAATGAGCTCATAGCGTGTGCTGATTCCACACACAACCAATAACCTTCCACTTCCACTGCTTTTGTTCTTCATAGACAGGAAAACATCAGAAAAGGAAAGTTTACTATTCTGTCTGTCCTTAGAGGCCAAACACAATGAAACGTTTCTGTCCTGATGGCTGTGAGGAAGTCATTTGTGTCCCTTTATTGAAGTGCCCAAGATCAACACAAATAAGTCTGGAACAACATACAGTACAATATTAGCATACAATACAATGACTGTCTAAGCAGTCCCTATCATACGATGGGGACAGGGCCTGGCTAGGTGGCGCATTTCCGTTACATTGTGCTAGGAGCTGCACTCTTGAACCCCCTAGGTCCACTGGCCTAGTCATTATCACCGAACTGAGGAGGATGGTCGGAACGGGTCGGACTGGTCCCCCATTTGTTGTTCAGGAGGTTCTTCCTTCCTGCCTTCCACAGTGCTCACAGACAATGGGAATTGCTATATATAACACCCCTTCCTTCCCTCCAAACATGCACGCGCAACCTTCATCCTCAAAGGCTGCCCTCCCCCATTCTCCCCGACACAAAATAGGAAGACGAGGAACTCTTATTTTTATAACAGGGTCTAGCGGGAGAAATGTGGTCAGAGGCCAGCATGCTTGTCAATTGGCCTGTGTTTATGGAGGATGCAGAATCTTCTCTTACCTAAGTCCTAAATGTTCACAGGTTCCTAACGAATACCATAGTTAGCTCTGGCCACACTCTAATATGCGAAATGTGTAGTCTGAAAGTGCTGAAGGTGTCAATCGCCACACCAGGATTGTTAAATGTTTACTGCTAGCACCTCAATGCAGAATAAATGCAGAAATAAAAGACACTACATGGGAAAGGGGAGTACAAGTTGATTGGCTGAAGTTTAAAGCTGTATTTATATACAGCCGAATCGGAATGGACTTGTGAAAACAGCCCCGGGGCCCAACTCCTCAGAATTCTCCCCACATGACCCAACTAGCAACATATAGCCTACACTCGATTTTAATTCTAAAGAAACCATTAGAACTGACAATGCCATTTAGGACAAGACCTGCCAATAAGCACAAGTAACAACAGTATAGCATTGCCAAATGGCATAGATAGCGCATTGGTGGATGGGAATGAATTAACATTTCCATTCCACCTAGATCTATCAGGGCCAGACGAGGGCTGTCATAGTGTTTGATGTCTGTACCAATGTTAACATCAGGAAGAAAGGTGGTGAGAGCCTTAGTTTGAGGATAATAAGCTAAAGTAAGTCATTAAGTTGGAGGCAAATGTCACAGAATGTCAGAGATCTTGTTAAGACTTCAGGTGTGACAAGCCCATTTCAACATGAGGATGGTTTATCAAATGTTTGGCACCGCAATGTTGATTAACAGATACATGGATAAGGTCATTGACTGATCGTACTTAGGAGGACATTTTGATAACACTTAACTGACAGGTATGTATTCATGAGTTGCAATGATTCATTACTCATGACTCATAATGAGCATGTATGAACTTTGGCTGCATCATTTGCATAGTCTGTAGTTCATATGCAGGTAAATATGTTTATGAAGTCACCTTCTGTCATAAATAACAGAATTTACAGGCATTTAATGTTTTAATCTTTAGCTTGTAAAAAAAGTGGTATCAGTCCACTGGTTTTCAGCTTAAAATGAAATTGAAGTGATTGGCTCCCATGTGGGGACCATTAGGGTGGCTATTAACCGTCTGCGTGTCCATTTGAATAACTTTCATGAAGTGTAATAGCAGAGTTGTGTTATAGACCATTATAACTCCATTAAAGTCCCATTACGCCTGTCTGTTGGATTAAAAGTCAGATATTTCTCCTTACCCAAAATCATCTCCCATAACAGATTAATGTTAGTTTGACAGAGCTGTTATCCACTCCTATTCCCTGAATCCCTGCCTAATTTTGTCATACTCACCCACCATCGCCAGGTATAGACTTGTTATAATATTGACAATAACGCAAACACTGAATCAATGCACATTAACAAAGGGCTAGTTCCAGACTTCACTCTACCTGCAGAAACTTCTCCATAAAACGAGGAAAGTAACACAGAGAGCTAATGGGCTCAGCTTATGAAGCATTTTAAAGGGCCTCCTGGGGCCGCCACATGCGTCATGCCTCTGTGTTGTTCAGGGGCTTGTTAAGACCCACTCCTATGAAACTAGAGGGGGAGAGAGAGAGAGAGAAAGAGAGAGAGAGAGACAGAGATTAAAAGAGAGAGAGAAAGAAAGAGAGAGAGAGAGAGAGAGAGAGAGAGAGAGAGAGAGAGAGATAGAGAGAGAGATAGAGAGAAAGAGAGCTAGAGGGCACTCATTTATGAGGGCCCCTGGCCCAGTCCTATAGGCCTTTTTAAACATTTTTATTATTGTACTTTATATAGGAAAATATTAGTCTTCCTGAAAGCAGTGCTACTGCTCCCTCAATGACAGTATAAACACATTGATTTCTTATACCATGTGACCAAATGGGTTCTTCAATTAGTTTGCGTTCTTGGTGTTCGGAGGTTTATTGTGAAATGTGAGCCAATTGAATGCTGCCTTTGTCAGAATTATTTAATTTGCAATGCTATGAACATTCTGTGAAATAAGTAAATAAGGAAGTAAATAAGGATCTCAGTTGAAATGGTAATGTGTGTGCAAGTCACACCTGGCTCCAACCTTCACATTCATAGAGCTGTTGACTGATTCATGTTAATGCACACACAGGCACACGCACACGCACGCACACGCACACACACACACACACACACACACACACACACACACACACACACACACACACACACACACACACACACACACACACACACACACACACACACACACACACCAAACACAAGGTAACATTTCAGGTACTGTACAGTTTATCACCTTGTAAGTAAATGAGCAGGAAGTGGCCCTGTCCCAATGTCAACACAAGTGTAATTGATAGCAGAGCAGTTACAGCCTTTAGGCTCTGACTCGTTACCATCCTGAAGGCGATATGTAAAATAAAAAATGCTGCAACTCCAATGTAGAGGTCTCACAGCAGTCTATATGACATCCTGTGCCAAGCTTAAGCCAGCATAATCCACATTTCATCACCCGGCTATGATTCTCCTGTCTGTGTTGTGAACCCACTGACGGAAGCCATAATCTGAGCTCTACCCATCCCTCCCATGGTGGAACAGCAGACCAGCGCAGCAGACCAGTGCAGCCGTCCAGGCCGCTCCGCATCAGCGCTCCCATGAGGACCTGCACCGATGGGCACCGCTGATTCCCCAGGAGCTGCAGGGCCACGAGTTCTGCTAAATACCTTCTCTTTGTGGAGCCCCCATGACGGCAGTCCCGAAAGCACATCCTTCCGATTCTAGGAGAGCAGTCAAAACCAAAACAAGACAGATGGAGATTGCCCACTGTCACTCCGACACCTCTTTAGGACCACACAAAAGAAAACATTAGATTAGGAAATATGTCTGTTTGTTGAGAATACGGAACTCGGTGGAGACACTGTTCTTTGTCTAAGCTACGGAAGGGTATCAGGGCCACCCAGAGCCAGACACACAGACAAACCTGTGACCTGCATACGTAACTGAAGGTCCTGAGTCCTGACACTACCTCTAGCTCATCATGCTCTACTGTTGACTGACACAGCAGACCAGGGAGCAAAGGTCCTCTGACTGAGAGGGATCAAGTCTGAGAGGGCCTGACTTCATCTGAAAATGTGCCCTCTATGCAACAGCTCTCTCAACAGGAAGCTCTATTCATCCATCGGAACCTTCTTTTGAAAGGCCTATTTGGCAGATAGTTTGACGCATGTAAGAGTGGTGTATGCATAAAGTATGCATGTATACAAATCAAAAGTATGTTTAATTTCTGTTTCGGTGTATTCTTACTGCCTTTACAATGGAGGTGTGTGGTATGTTTTAGTATGTATGACAGTGTGAATAATTATCTCTATATATTTAATTACAGACTCAATGCTCATCTTAGACACACACACATGTGCGCGCAGGCACACACACAAACAGGCACACACACAGGCACATGCACACACACACACACACTTTACTTAAGGGGAAAATGTGGAGAGAGTTGATGGGACTTACGTGGGTGTGCTTTGGTATGGGGAGTCATGTGAACACATAGTTCCGTGCTGCGAGGGATCATGTAACTACACAGAGAGCAGGGTGGGTCTCTTCCATCCTACATTACTGAACAATGCAGGAGAGATTTGACAGGTCAAGCCAGGAGGTCAAGCCAGGAGTTGAACCTTGCATGCTTATCACACCAATGACAGCTGTCTCCTACATATTTTTGAGTATATTTAACAGGAAGTCTTCCTCCAGTATATATTTGTGTCACCTTTGAGGAGATAACAACTGTAAAGATCAAAGCACAGAAAACAGATTGTTTTATTACCTAGTAATCAACAAAAACCAATAACCTAAAGATTGACACTCTTTGGTCTTTACCGTGCATGTTTCGCAAGTGCTGTACTGTAGGGACAATATACTTTCTCAACAGAGGGCTACAAGAGGAAAGGCAGACTTTTCAAAGAAATCAACTAGCCTCTTAGGTTTCAATTTCTATATTGCTAAACTTGATGCACAAAACACAAAAAGTTATTGATTAACTCTGCCATTCACGAAGACCTTCCTCTTGCTACAGTATATGAGGTCCCAGAGAATGATTGTGGACTTTGGACTCAACAACTGCTAATGGTTGTTCTCTGGCGTTCCTGAGGTGAGTTTGGTCCTGAGTTTGGAAGGGTATGCCTGGAGTATCCCTGACCTTGCCGAGTGGCCGAGGGCAGGGCAGCACATGTGGTTCCCTTTACCTTCCTGTCACATGTCTGGATCCCTTCACTATGTACCAGTGAGGGTAAATAACCAGGGTTCGGCTTGGCTGAGGAGATCCAATGACTGATCTCTGTGATCAGGGACTGGAACTATAGCCATGGCTTTAATGGCCAGTGAATCCGCCGAATAGTGGCCAACCACTGGGCTGACTAGATATTGAATGTCATAATAATAATATAATATAATATGCCATTTAGCAGACGCTTTTATCCAAAGCGACTTACAGTCATGCGTGCATACATTTTTTTTTTTTTGTGTATGGGTGGTCCCGGGGATCGAACCCACTACCTTAGCGTTACAAGCGCCGTGCTCTACCAGCTGAGCTACAGAGGACCACTACTACAGAGGTCATTATCATTACACCGCTTTAGATTAACATACCTAGTTTTTAATTTTCAAACTTAGGGACAATAATGTGGATAGCAAAAAAGACAATACGTCTGTGGTGTGTCAATGTCGTGCTATAATGCAAATAGAAAGAGTCATTATGAAAAGATGTGAAAAAAGTACACGACTGAGGGTCATCAATCAAAACCCTGGGTTCCAGGATAAGTGAAAAACCTCATTTGTACATTTCCACAAGTTGAAAACAATGATTGATTTGTTCTATGATTGACTGCTTTGATGTGAAACTGGGGGAAACATTTAGTTTGACACACATGCAATTTGAATGCTTTAACACCTCTTCTTTGACAAAGAGACTCACCTATGGGTACCACTACTCTCCAAACACAAGCTAGGATACCTCCATACCTTCCTGTCTATGCTACATCCTTTTGGATCCTGGAAAATTAATAATGGAGCGAGAGCAGGAGTGGGAATATGGCGGTAAAATACCAGTACTGTAGAATATGTTTCTTTAAGTAAATCTAGGGATAGCAGGCTTTAATGAACCAGTGTACCATCTGAAACCTTCACAGACAGAGACTGACAAAAAAGAATACAATTAATTGATAAACGAATCAACTAGATTAAGATAATGTTGTCTTGGCTCAGGCTCTGAGAAAGGGAACTGTGCTATTCAGAAAGTTTTAGGGGAGAGGAGGACTGAAGGCTCTCTTATTGGTATCACCTCGCATCGGCTGTGAGGGGGTTTAGCTAGTGGGGGTGCAGTACAAACAAACGTGTTGAATGGGGTGATCTCGCTGCACTGCTGGCTCCCGAAAAGAAAAATACCCTCTTTTAGAAATTCCAATCCGGCTTGCGTTATTTGTCTCTGCACATTGTGCGGGGGGCCGCTGGCACGTTGCGTAAGAGGCCGCGTGGCTGCTCTGGCATGCGGGTGGTGAATTACTGCGGCAGATGGTAGAGCCACTCTTCTGGGGGGCTCCGCGCCATGCCAATGTTCCGGGTCGGGTGCCCCTCGCCCCCACTGGCCCCCTCTCCTCCTTCCTCAACTCGGGAACACAAAGGCCCTAGGAAGTAGGAATGAATATCCCGATGGAGCGGTGTGCCGAGGCGTGAGCCACAATCGCAGCTATCAATCACAAGCGCTCCTTAATGCTGGGCCACGCTGCCACTGCTGCTGGATGCCGGACTGGGGCTCCAATGGGCCTCACTACAGCACCTCTCTCCTTTGTCCAGGATTGCGCCAAAACACAAGGTCCAGGTCCCTGATCATTTACAAACTAACATTGGCTTTTTCCTCTAGTGTGGCTTTGAATTGGTCACAGTATCAAACTCCGTGGCTGGTTAATGATTCTGTTTAGTCCTGCTTTCTTTCTTATTAGAGAGAGACATTCTAAAGTTTTGGAGGTGTTTTAAAGTATTATTTTGACATCTGTATTGTGGTTTTGTTCCATCGCAGCTAAAACATCTGTTGAACCATACTTTAGAAATAAATAAAAGTTCATTTGTTTGAACAGGAGGTTGACTTAATGCTTTCTATGAATTTCACATAAATTAATCACATGGTTCTTTCTGATAGCTGTCTCTAATATATCAGACTTGGCAAGTACTGCGTATGAAATTCCTGAAAGTGTTCACTCTGTAGTCCGGGCAAAACATAAGATAGTTGCTTGTGAATCATACAAAGGTCTTAGGGATGCTGCACATATATTGCTTATTGGATGACACCAGAAATGTAGAAACCCCCTGAGTTATGTTTTACAGCCTCCAACATCAATGTTTATCAGGGTCTCTCTGATCTTTATAGGACAAGTTCTTCCAAATCTGGGGCAAGATGGACATGCTTTATATCTATTTTCTACTTTATCATTAGGGATGGGAGCTTGTCTCTGCAAGTGAGGTATTTACTACGGCCTGTGAAAACGCATTGCAAATGATGACTTATCGGTGCAGCACTCAAGGCATTACAACTATTCGAACAGAGCCTTCTTAGGACCTTTTGAAAATGTGAGAAAATCTTCCACTGGCTGCCAATGACTGACTGACAGATGTTCAAGTTTTTACTGAGAACTTACTGGATGTAACTTATAGCCTACTCTACTGTATCTATCGACAAGAGGGAGGAGAATACTGTATGGCCTATTCCTCTTATCACCATGTTATGATGCAGATAAATGCATTTATAGATGACAAACAGATGTTTTTATTGAAACTCATGAAGGAGATTAAAATGGCCTCCAGACAGGAACAAACACAAGGCGGCAAACCTTTAAGTGCAATATAATGGGATTGTCACGAATACTGCCGAGGCTGCTCCTCCTCCTTGTTCGGGCAGGCTTCGGCGTTCGTCGTCCCCGGAGTACTAGCTGCCACCGTTTGATGTTTCGATGTTTGTTTGGTCATGTTTAGTTTAGTGCACCTGTTTCATATTCTGTCCTGATTATGTCACCTATAAATTTCCCTGTATTATGTTTTGGAGTTGTGTGTTATTGTCCGCATTGTCGTTTGTCTTTTTTCGGTGTATGTTGTGCTTAGTGTAGTTTACGCGTTGCGCGTATTCTTTGCCTCCTGTGTGTTCGAGGCCATTTATTTTGGATTTGTCTTTGAGTCTCAGTAAAGTCGTTTTGACTTATCCGCTGTGTCCTGCGCCTGACTTCACCACCACATCCACAAATATACCGTGACAGGGATTGATTCAAAATGACTGCCTTTTGTAAACAGTCATGATCCCTTTTGCTGGCCCTGGTTGCCTTCCGGCAGAAAAGGAGGCGCGTAACTAGTGGGAGTGATTTACATAACCAATAGAAGGCTATCAGTTAGCTCTGTAGCGATGGAGGGGGTTTCCAGGGGTGCTCGGATGGAACTTTACCTAGAAAAAATTACTAAAGTGACATTTTGGCCCCCCAATCATGCTTGGCTGATTGTCAGGGACTGAAGGTTCTATTTTAAAATAAAATAAATGGGAGAACAAGTCCAGGTTACAAAACTATGGTTTATTTGTATGTATAGACATGCAGAACAGTATAGGCTTGTTTTTTGGGGGGGCTTGCTGCATGGCACAGTATATCATGCACAAAGAAATCCCAAAACAGACACACAATTGACTTTCTTGAGATGTACATGTGAGAACCTGGACAACAAATCGAAAGCATCTTCTTATCTGTGGCTGTGTACAGGTCATCAGATGAAGTCTGCACACCCACTCCTCTTTCCACGATCATCATTCATTGCATGCATATGAAGATGTTGTTTGTGATATTATTCAGCAGAAGGTAGGGCACCTTTAGAGGTTTACAGCCTTTTCTTTATGACAGACATTCCACAATAACCTCCAATCACTCATTGTTGAAATGCTGAATGATTGACACATCAAAGCTGATTGCCTAACAACAATCAGTCAATTAAGCTCTCCTCTAGGGTGAAGTGCAGATCTCATCTCTCCGGCATGAAGTCAATGGGTGGTGTATGTTTTTCAGCTGGCATCAAGACAAGGAGCAGGCATGGAGGCTGATAGTGAGTGAAACAACCAGGTGGCTCCTCCAACCAGGCTCCTGCATTAGGGAGTTGAGCATACAGAGTGGCAAGGCCAAGGCCAAGGCACTCACTACTGTGAAGACTGCATGTCTGTGTCCCGAAAGGCACCCAATTCCCTATTTAATGCACTATTTTTGATCAGGGCCCATGGGTACATGCACATCTCAGATGAGCCCCTGCGACTAGTGAGGTCCGGCCACCAGACAACCTGCCCGCTCGACTCCATCCCCTCCTCCCTTCTCCAGATCATCTCTGGAGACATTCTCCCATTCCTCACTTCCCTCATCAACTCATCCCAGACCACTGGCTGTGTCACCTCTGACTTTAAAATGTCCAGAGTCGCTCCCCTCCTCAAGAAACTAACACTCGACCCCTCTGATGTAAAAAACGACAGAAAAACAAACTACTCTCATCCCTTCTTTCTTATCTTTCCAAAACTCTCTCTGACCAACTCTCTTGCTATCTCTCTCAGAATGATCTTCTTGACCCTAACCAGTCAGGCTTCAAGACAGGTCACTCAACCGAGACTGCTCTCCTCTGTGTCACAGAGGCTCTCCGCTCTGCCAAAGCTGACTCTCTCTCCTTTGTTCTTATTCTCCTAGATCTATCCGCTGCCTTCGACACCATGAACCATCAGATCCTCCTCTCCACCCTCTGTGTGTCTCAGGCTCTGCACACTCTTGGATTGCATCCTACCTGCCAGGCCGCTCCTACCAGGTGACGTGGAGAGGATCTGTGTCTGCACCACGTACTGGTGGTGTCCCCCAGGGCATGGTTCTAGGCTCTCTCCTCTTCTCTCTATACACCAAGTCACTCTGCTCCGTCATATACTCACATGGTCTCTCCTATCACACTCCTATCACACTCAACAATTTTTCTCCTTCCCCCTTCTATCACCCAGGTGGCGACACACATCTCTGTGTGCCTGGCAGATATCTCAGCTTAGATGTCGGCCCACCACCTCCAGCTCAATCTCGACAAGACAGAGCTGCTTTTCCTCCCGGGGAAGGCCAGCCCGCTCCAAGACCTCTCAATCACGATTGACAACTTCACGGTGTCCCCCTCCCAGAGAGCAAAGCACTTTGGCATGACCCTGCACAACACCCTGTCATTCTCTACAAACATCAAAGCAGTGACTTGCTCTACAACATCTGTAGAGTAGGACTCTACCTCACACAAGAAGTGGCGCTGGTCTTAATCCAGGCACTTGTCGTCTCCCCTCTGGACTACTGCCACTCGCTGTTGGCTGGGCTCCCCGCTTGTGCCATCAAACCCCTGCAACTTATCCAGAAGGCAGCTCCCGCTCAGCCTAGTCAAAGCTCTTCTCTGTCCTGGCACCCCAATGGTGGAACCAGCTTCCCCCTGAAGCTAGGACAGCAGAGTCCCTGCCCATCTTCCGAAAACATCTGAAACCCTCCCTCTTAAAAGAGTATCTTAAATAATACAACAGCACCCCCCTCGCACCCCCTCCCCCCATCACAAAAAAAACGGGTTTTCATGAACTAACACTCGCACGTGACTTTTTCCCCCTACTAGCACTGACTTTGCTGATAGCTACTTTATTGAGGAAAATTTACGTACTACAACTGAGATATGTGGTTGTCCCACCTAGCTATCTTAAGATGAATGCGCAACTGTAAATCGCTTTGGATAAACGTCTGCTAAATTACTAAAATGTAAAAAAAAAAATCATGTAAGCTGACATTGAAAACAAACAGTGACTTTACCTGTATCAGGTAAACACGAGCCAGGAAGTTGACATTCACATGTGACATTCTGACGCATACACGCACTTGACGTTCATACAATAATGCATACAGGCACGCTTAAAGACACAAATACAGCACACACTGTACATACACACACATACGCACAAAAACACAAACACAAATGTACACACATTGGTACATCCAGAAAACACACACAGCCTCTCTCTATGCAGCTGTCTGGCCTCACAAAGCTCAGCCTGTTAGACTAGGAAGAGCCAGCTGGACTCAGCTCACCCTCATCCCCGCTCAAAAACAAAACCTAGCCCCCACTCCCTGTCCCTGCCCTGCCCTCTCTCTCCCACCCCTCCACTCATTACCGCATGACAGGGGACTTGCCAAGTGGGCAGCTGTCGGCATGGGTGGCACAGTGTTAGAAACAGAGAGGGAGAAAGAGAGAGAAAAAGAGAGAGAGAGCTCCACCCATTGCAGCTCTGAAGACACAGAGACACGTTAAGCGAATGAGCACAGAGCACTTAATCAGTGTCCTGCTCCCAGCCTCCAGCCCCTCCCTTTACTTTACTTTCGTCGGCCCTCAGAAAGGGAGCTGGACATGTTAATGGCTGTATCACAATCATAATTGCAGCCTTCCCAATAACGTACGTACGGAGGTCTACCGCACAACATGGCCCCAGAGCTCCTGTCCTACTGCTGCTGCTGGACCACAGCGAAGCCCTCAGACCTCAGCCTCCTGGGGCAATTATTCACCATTACATGTAATTGGGAGCCATGGTGGGGTCCATCAAAGGCCCAGCCGTCCCGCTCCTCCACAGGGAGTGACACTGTGCAGATGTCCGCTCATAACCCCACTGAGTGGCCTGGGAGGAAGCAGTTCACTGGATTCATGTCTCTCCTTCGTTCCTTCCTTCCTTCGCTCTGTGCAGTATTGTACTGTCACGGGGTGTCGTTTAGGGCCGGAGACGGACCCAGATGAGAAAGTGTTGACCTTGGGACTTTGCAGCTGATCTTGAGAAATCATAACCATCTCAATGCAACTTATCTGTCTCTGTGTCTTTTCCTTTCATTATCTTTCTCTCATTCACCTTCTCACGTCCTCTGTATCCCTCTCTCTCTCCTCCCTCCCAGATGTGGTATGCAGTGCACTCCTCCTTCATCATGGCTCTCCAGTGTTCCCTTTCCCAGTCAGAACAACCCAGGCGGGCTCTACTCCTCTTATCAGATGGAGCCAGGCAAGCAGGACGGGGCCAGTGTGGATCCAGCTGCTCCCAGGAGCAGGGCGCAGTCCCACTTAATAGTTCTGCTGGCATCCCAGGCCTCGCCCCACTGGCATCCCAGTCACAGCCAGGCAGGCTTCTCCATGGGTGGCACGCCTTGGAAACAGGCGGCAGAGACAGAGGACGTGGGCATGGGGGAGACTGGTAAGACAACACAGTCCGTCTGAGGGAGGTTGTGGATAGGTCATGTTCAAAGGATGGTGTTCCAAATAACTTTGCCGTTAGACCCATTGCTTCCCTAGGACCAGTACAAAGCAATAACTCAGACATGATAATGAGTCTACACGACGCTGAGTTAGGATGACCATTATGCTGAATCTGATCATAACATATTGAGATAGAGTTGAAATGAAATGTGCTTGAATATGTAGCTAGAGCTAAATAGAAAATTTGTCAACATTGATCAAGTTTCTGTTTCCATATTGGTTGTGCTACCTACAGTGATCCCCTGCTGATTTTGTACGTTTGCCCACTGACAAAGAAAGGATCATTCTATAATTTTAATGGTAGGTTTATTTGAACAGTGAGAGACAGAACAACAACAAAAAAATCCTGAAAAACGCATGTCAAAAATGTTATAAATTGATTTGCATTTTTAATGAGGGAAATAAGTATTTGACCCCCTCTCAATCAGAAAGATTTCTGGCTCCCAGGTGTCTTTTATACAGGTAACGAGCTGAGATTAGGAGCACACTCTTAAAGGGAGTGCTCCTAATCTCAGTTTGTTACCTGTATAAAAGACACCTGTCCACAAAAGCAATCAATCAATCAGATTCCAAACTCTCCACCATGGCCAAGACCAAAGAGCTCTCCAAGGATGTCAGGGACAAGATTGTAGACCTACACAAGGCTGGAATTGGCTACAAGACTACCGCCAAGCAGCTTGGTGAGAAGGTGACAACAGTTGGTGTGATTATTTGCAAATGGAAGAAACACGAAAGAACTGTCAATCTCCCTCGGCCTGGGGCTCCATGCAAGATCTCACCTCGTGGAGTTGCAATGATCATGAGAATGGTGAGGAATCAGCCCAGAACTACACGGGAGGATCTTGTCAATGATCTCAAGGCAGCTGGGACCATAGTCACCAAGAAAATAATTGGTAACACACTACGCCGTGAAGGACTGAAATCCTGCAGCGCCCGCAAGGTCCCCCTGCTCAAGAAAGCACATATACAGGCCCGTCTGAAGTTTGCCAATGAACATCTGAATGATTCAGAGGAGAACTGGGTGAAAGTGTTGTGGTCAGATGAGACCAAAATCGAGCTCTTTGGCATCAACTCAACTCGCTGTGTTTGGAGGAGGAGGAATGCTGCCTATGACCCCAAGAACACCATCCCCACCGTCAAACATGGAGGTGGAAACATTATGCTTTGGGGGTGTTTTTCTGCTAAGGGGACAGCACAACTTCACCGCATCAAAGGGACGATGGACGGGGCCATGTACCGTCAAATCTTGGGTGAGAACCTCCTTCCCTCAGCCAGGGCATTGAAAATGGGTTGTGGATGGGTATTCCAGCATGACAATGACCCAAAACACACGGCCAAGGCAACAAAGGAGTGGCTCAAGAAGAAGCACATTAAGGTCCTGGAGTGGCCTAGCCAGTCTCCAGACCTTTATCCCATAGAAAATCTGTGGAGGGAGCTGAAGGTTCGAGTTGCCAAAAGTCAGGCTCGAAACCTTAATGACTTGGAGAAGATCTGCAAATAGGAGTGGGACAAAATCGCTCCTGATATGTGTGCAAACCTGGTGGCCAACTACAAGAAACGTCTGACCTCTGTGATTGCCAACAAGGTTTTTGCCACCAAGTACTAAGTCATGTTTTGCAGAGGGGTCAAATACTTATTTCCCTCATTAAAATGCAAATAAATTTATAACGTTTTTGACATGCGTTTTTCTGGATTGTTTTGTTGTTATTCTGTCTCTAACTGTTCAAATAAACCTACCATTGAAATTATAGACTGATCATGTCTTTGTCAGTGGGCAAACTTACAAAATCAGCAGGGGATCAAATAATTTTTTCCCTCACTGTACCTAGAAGGCCAATCAGGGTCTTAGTGTTCTAAATCATCATAATTGATGGGAGTCGGATGTGTTAGTATTATGCTCTGAGATTTGTCTCCAAATAAATAAAGCTTTCATTTATAAGCATGGACATATATTCTCCTGCCTGTCTTGAATGGAGTGTAAACAGCTTTTTCTGTTCAGCCTCTTCATGTTCCTGCATGTTCCCACCCTCCACCCCTTCCTTCCAACATGATCCTGCAGGTGAGGGGATCTTCAACACCAGGTGACTCTAGGTAAGAGCTAAACCTTTTTTCAAAAATGACACTGTAAATGCATGGACCGGTAGGTTTAAGCTGATCTAGAATCAGCAGTAAAGCCCGGGTGTACATACTATGTTCTAGGGATCTGATCGTGGAGGTGGCCTTGCAATTTCAGGTCATCATGACTTTTCTCTAAATATTTATATAGGAAACCCCTTCAACTGCTAATTATGGATATAAGTGGAAAAGCCTCAATAGTAAATTAAAAAGCAGTGAGATATGTGCCTCCTACACCAGGGGTGTAGACAGGCCAAACCAGCTGTTAGCTGTGCAGAGCTGTGAACCCAACCATGGGGTGATAATGGTGGAGTGATCTATGGGGAGGAGTGTGTGTGTGTATGTGTGTGTGTGAGTGTGTATCTTGGCCGTCCGTGGTTAACCCCTGGCAGATCGATAGGGGTCTCTATCACTATGACTTATGGTGACATGGTGCAGGATGGGTGTGTCAGCCCGCTTCTGCTCACATTCCAGGGTGCTTGAAGCAAATCTAACGCAGACGCAACCAAATATTGCTATAACCGATCGCACCGCACCGCAACACTATAGTCACGGCATGTCATAAAAACTAATTGCCCTGTGAGAACTGTGATTAAAGCAAGCTCTCCAGATTCCAACCTTCCTTGCAAGTAATTATTGTTTAGACATTCAAACCATTTGTAGAGAATTTTGTTATAAATCCATGCTATTTAGGTCAAATACCCTTGGGTAGTCTGATAGAAATCTATACAGTGGCAGCAGTTTTAATGCATTTCAAAGGCTTATAAGATTTGAGTGTTTATATGTATACTAGAGGAATGCTATTGAAAGTAAACCTCCAATGCTGCTCAGGTGCGATCCTTCTTCTTTCCAGAGAGGCAAGCCATTTTTTTTTTTTTTACTTGCGTCTCTTGACCTGGAAAGTCAGACACATCGCAGACAGAAAAAAATAACAGTTAGAAACTCCTTTGATTACGAAACCCAATCCACGCAGGCTAGTTTCCAAAGAAAGATATTTTCATAGATTTGCATGGTTTTGCATAGAATTTGAAAGGCAAACTTTGGCTGGCCATGTCTTGTGTAACAATGTTGTAGGGGGAAACCCCAGTGGTTGACTGTGATTAATTTGACATAAAGGTATCCACATGCAGCAGCTGTCTCTATTGCTCCATTACTCCAAAATAGTCCCATGCAGCTCCTTGTGTACAATAACAGAAGACTCAGTCCTTCCTGTCCTGAATATAAAGTATACTTCTTCCCCTTCCTTTCATGTGTATTATACTCTATGACAGCCTGACTGTATGGAAACCTGTTGGTTCATTCCTGCCCAAACCCAAGTCAATTACCAGGGGATTGGCCTGGTAAACTTTAACATTGGAATGAGGGAAAGGTTACAGGCTTCTCTGAATAAGCCTCTCTTGAAAAGGCGTTGAGCTCAATGGACTATCTGTCAAAACATGTTCAGGACCATTTCCGATGACTAACCCAGGCTGATATTGCAGAACTTATGTAAACAAACCCTGTTCTAACACATTAACAAGTCACTTTAAAAAGTTTTTAAAGTTCCAGCAGTAACAGGGAACACTGTCAGGTCAGAGTGCATGAGATACTAATAGCTTCTCTGAAAAATTTGTCATATACAGCACATAGATCCATCTTTCCTGATAAAGAAGCTTTTATCAATGTAAACTGGCTTTCATGAAATCCAGAAGAGGGTCTCTCTCTCTCTCTCTCTCTCTCTCTCTCTCTATCTCTCTCGCGCGCTATCTCTCATCTCAAGGTAATTGAAAAACTTGTGCTTTAAGATAGATGATAAAGGACCTAGTGACTGACTGAAGTCTTTCTGTTTAATGATCTTCATAAGACAAGGCTTTAAATGCAGCAAATGGGTATACAGTTCTCTTAAAATGCTTGTGTTGCTTTGCCAGTGTCTGAACACAGGACATCATGAGAAATAGTTCACTGTAAAAAACAATAACTATAAACTGTTTAATAAATAATATGAAGACATTGTATTAATGCTATGCTGGTCAAAGGGTCTAGTATGCCATTGTGGCACAATCAGAATAATATCTGGCTCCATGTTCAAAACAGCAATCTAAGGATAGAGGGAAAAAAACTCCTTCACCACCAACAAATTAGATTTGCTGTAATGAAATTGAACAGCTACTTTGACAACTTTTAGCCGAGTAGAACTATTCCAGGAATGTTACGCTATTTGCAGGGGCCTGTGCATCGGCATCACCAGTGAATTAGTCTACCTTTTTTCACTGACACAACAAGAGGCTAAGTCATTACTAGCAGCGTTATTGAATCAACCAGCTATTTCAAAGACAAGAGTCACTGAGAGGCCATTGTGGAATTTCAGATTAACTAGACTAACTGTAACCTGGTGAGATCATCTTGCTGAAATCCATTGGTTGTCTGTTCATGAAATAATAAATAATATTAGGTGCCATGATCACACTGCTGGTTACATATTCCCTTAGTTTCATGGATGATCACCTTTCTACACATGTAAAGAAAATTAGATGCAATAGGTCAAATACCTCGAAGAACCATTATGCTACATGCTGACTCTAGACTCTGCACTGATACCTGGGATAAAAAATGTCTTCCAGGAGTAACACCCCAAGCTTTACTGTACCACCCATAGAGTTAGCTAGCAATCAGAGGGGTTGGGTTAAATTCGGAAGACACATTTCAGTTGAATGCATTCAGTTGTGCAACTGACTAGGTATCCTTCTCCCAATCATTTGCAGTTGAGCAGCACAGAGATGAATGTGTCAGCCCAAGCAGAAATGGAACATCCAGCTGCAGCTACAGTTAAAAGGAATGTCATGGCCTTTAACATGATCATGAGCAGGGACGTTCTCAGAGAAACTACCATTGATAACACATCCTCCATAATTTGGTGACTATATTTCATAATTAATCCTCTCCACCACATGCAGAATGATTGGCGTCCCATGATTACAAATATGGAGCAAGTGGCCCTGCTTCAAAGCTGCTCCAGAGCTTAGTGCATGGCTACCCCAAATTGAGTCTAGCTGTCATCTTCGGAAGAAAGAGGAGATTTACTGTCAGATATGTGTGCCCAAGGTCTTTTGTTTAGAATTATCAGAGATATCCGTTCTGTGAGGCTAGTGCACACACTCAATGTTCCCTTCCTCTTTCACTGGACTTCATATTGCAGCAGTTACAGTACATTTCTATTGTTGCAGTGTGCACCCTACTGCTAAAATACACACACCACGCATGCTTGTACACACACACAGCCGCACTACAGAAACATGTACACAAAGAGACACGTACACATGCTCACAATCATGCAAGTTTATATCAGTTTACCCAGCAGTAACAAATCGTTATACATCTCCTTTCCATCAACCAAAGACTTGAAAGGGAGCCAATGCGCACTTGGTGCATTAGACTAGGGCCTCCCTATGCACACCCAGAAACCCCAAATGACATTTTCTTTCTTTATGAGAGGGTTAGGAACTCCCATCCACAAAGTAGGACGGGTAGAGGAAGCGTTTTCTTTTTTGGAGCGACGGACTTCCCCTCTGAGAGAGCTGATACTGTCAGCTTGTCTGTCGTGGGCTCCCACTTAGAGCTTCATGTGATTTCCTTATGGACTCCTAATGACATTAAGCTATTTCTGTCAATGGCAGGGTGCTGATTGTCCCTTGTATCCTCAAGACCCCCCCCCCAGCCACCCAGACCAACCAAAGACTTCATACTTCCAATGTTTTTCAATAAACCAATGTCAATATTGTAGAATCTCATCACCTGCTAATACATATGCAAGAGAGTAAAAAAACAAAACAATGCTCCAATAATCTCTTAGAGACCTGAAAAAATATAATCCATACCTGCAGCTGATAGTTCAACGACCAGAACAAGCTATTTATATGTGGTAGTTCCTCTCTGGATGAAAGTTGCTTTCCCCCCTCTTCATATGACCCCACAGGATGTCATCAGATTCCACTTCCTGGTGCTCTAAACCATCTTCCTTTAGCTCTTAAACACAAGGCCATCCAGCTCGACTCAAGGACAGGAGTGACATTAAATATAAAGTGCTGCCCCAGGATCGGTTTTCTGCATCCAGCCAAGCCCAAACTCAAGCAGTGTGTGTTCAAAATCAAAACACATGTCTCGATCTGAACCTCAGTCAGTAAGGTATGCATGATGCACAGTGAATCAGGTTTGAAGGAATGCCAAGATTCCTTTGTTGTATGAAATGGAATCAAATAAAATTGTATTGTCACATGCGCCGAATACAACAAGTGTAGACTTTACCGTGAAATGCTTACTTACGAGCCTTTTCCCAACAATGCAGTTAAAAAGTAATAACATTTACAAATAGATAAAAATAAAATATGAACACAATAAAATAACACAATAAAATAACAATAAAGAGGCTGTATACAGGCTATATACAAGGAGTACTGGTACCGAGTCAGTGTACTGGGGTACGAGGTAGTTGGGGTGGTTGATTGAGGTAATATGTACATGTAGGTTTGGTTAGGTGATTGATTGAAGTACTATGTACAGTACATGTAGGTACGGGGTGAAAAGCACGGGGTGAAAAGCAGAGAGTCCGGGTTGCAATTTAATTAACTGTTCAGCAGTCTTATGGCTTTGGGGTAGAAGCTGTTCAGGATCCTTTTGGTCCCAGACTTGGCACTCTGGTACCGCTTGCCGTGCGGTAGCAGAGAGAACAGACTGTGAGTTGGATGGCTAGAGTCTTTGACAATTTTTAGGGCCTTCCTCTGACACCGCCTGGTATAGAGGTCCTGGATGGCAGGGAGCTCGGCCCCAGTGATGTACTGGGCTGTGCGCACTACCCTCTGTAGCGCCTTGCGATCGGATGCCGAGCAGTTGCCATACCAAGCGAGGATGCAGCCAGTTAAGATGCTCTCAATGGTGCAGCTGTATAACTTTTTGAGGATCGAAGGGCCCATGCCAAATTTTTCCAGTCTCCTGAGGGGGAAGAGGCATTGTCGAGCAATCTTCACGACTGTGTTGGTGTGTTTGGACCATGACAGGTCCTTAGTGATGTGGACACCGAGGAACTTGAAGCTTTCAACCGTCTCCACTACAGCCCTGTCGATGTGAATGGGGGCGTGCTCAGCCCTCGCAGGTCACAAGACAGTATTACAAAGGCCAGACAGTTCTGTAAAATATGGTTCTATGAAGGAAGTTGGACAGTGGCTTTGAGCCTTGGCTAACCACATTCTAAGCCAACTTAAACAGAAAACCTGTCCCATCAAATGGACTCCGGAACTAAATTAGATGACTTAATGGAAACCCAATTAAATTAAGTTATGATTTGCCAAGCATTCCCTAAAAATATGAATTTTGTCAGTGCCTGAGAAACAAATGGTAAAAAGGACAAACTGTACTGCCCAGTACTGTCAACCATGCAGTTGGCAGTAAACGTTACTTACCATCATTATCATCTTACAGACCAATATAATCAGTATATTGCACTGTTATTATGGCCACGGCATAGATCAGATCAAACAGAAAAAACGCTGAATTACCTATTTACTTTTGTTTTTGCTGATGACACAGCATATACGTTTTATCCTCAAGCCTCTATGTTCAGTGTCACACCCTGGCTCTGGGACTCTATATGTTGAGCCAGGGTGTGTTCATTCTATGTGTTTATTTCTATGTTGGTAGTTCTAGTTTGGTTATGTCTATGTTGGCCTGAGTGACTCCCAATCAGAGGCAACGAGTGTCAGCTGTCGTTGGTTGTCTCTGATTGGGAGCCATATTTAAACTGTCTGTTTTCCATTTGTGTTTGTGGGTTCTTGTTCCAGTTGGTCATTGTTACCGTGGACTTCACGAGTCATTTCTTGTTTTGTTGGTTGTGTATGTTATCACTGAAGATAATAAATACCATGTTCGTTCAACACGCTGCGCATTGGTCTCTCCCTGACAATCGTGACAGAAGAAACCACCTCGACTGGATCAAGCAGCTTGACGAGGAGAGAGGATAGCTTGGGAGGAGATGAGTGCGAGTCTGGCAAGAGGGATGGAGGCCTTGGCCACGGGTAGGAGTGAAGCCCATACATTTTTTAGGGGGGGGGTACTGTCACACCCTGGCTCTGGGACTCTATATGTTGAGCCAGGGTGTGTTCATTTCTGTTGTGTTTATTTCTATGTTGGCTAGAGTGACTCCCAATCAGAGGCAACGAGTGTCAGCTGTCGTTGGTTGTCTCTGATTGGGAGCCATATTTAAACTGTCTGTTTTCCCTTTGTGTTTGTGGGTTTTTGTTCCGTGTTGGTTCGTGTATGTAACCAGGGACGTCACGTTTTCATTTTGTTGTTTTGTTCGTGTGTTCATTCATTTAATAAAATGTTCGCATTCAACGCTGCGCCTTGGTCCTCCTCTGTAGATGACGATCGTGACAGAAGAACCCACCATAAAAGGACCAAGCAGCGTGTCCAGGAGCAGGCAGCCTGGACATGGGAGGAGATATTGGACGGTAAAGGGTCCTGGACCTGGGAGGAAATCCTGGCCGGGATGGATCGCCGGCCATGGAGTGAGACAGTGGAGAGGCGACGGAGAGAGGAGCAGCGGCGTCAGCAGTGTCAACGTCAGACAGGCGAGAGGCAACCCCAGAAATTTTTTTGGGGGGGCACACGGCATGGACGACGGGGCTGACGGAGGCAGAAAAGGGGCGGCTTCAGAAGGCCACCAGGTTACGGGGGCCACTGGGCAAAGCAGGGAAGGAAGGTGTAGAGGCACGGCGAGAGGTACTGGGGTGTGTAACCAGTCCGGTCCGGCCCGTTCCAGATCCCGAGGTAGAGCCAGTGGTGTGTGTCCCCAGTACGGTCCGGCCTGTTCCGGCCCCTCGCACCAAGTGTACGGTGTGCGTCGCCAGCCCAGTCCGGCCTGTCCCTGCTCCACGCACCAAGTCTATGGTGTGCGTCGCCAGCCCAGTCCGGCCTGTCCCTGCTCCACGCACCAAGCCTACGGTGTGCGTCGCCAGCCCAGTCCGGCCTGTCCCTGCTCCACGCACCAAGTCTACGGTGTGCGTCGCCAGCCCAGTCCGGCCTGTCCCTGCTCCACGCACCAAGCCTACGGTGTGCGTCGCCAGCCCAGTCCGGCCTGTCCCTGCTCCACGCACCAAGCCTACGGGGTGCGTCGCCTGCCCAGCCCGGCCTGTCCCTGCTCCACGCACCAAGCCTACGGTGTGCGTCGCCAGCCCAGCCCGGCCTGTCCCTGCTCCACGCACCAAGCCTACGGGGTGCGTCGCCAGCCCAGCCCGGCCTGTCCCTGCTCCACGCACCAAGCCTACGGTGTGCGTCGCCAGCCCGGTCCGGCCTGTCCCTGCTCTACGCACCAAGCCTACGGTGTGCGTCGCCAGCCCAGTCCGGCCTGTCCCTGCTCTACGCACCAAGCCTACGGTGTGCGTCGTCAGCCTGGTAAGGCCCGTTCCTCCTCCACGCACCAAGCCAGGGGTGCGAGTCGTCAGCCTGGTCCGGCACGTTCCTACTCCACGCACCAAGCCAGGGGTGCGAGTCGTCAGCCTGGTAAGGCCCGTTCCTCCTCCACGCACCAAGCCAGGGGTGCGAGTCGTCAGCCTGGTAAGGCCCGTTCCTCCTCCACGCACCAAGCCAGGGGTGCGCGTCGTCAGTCCAGCACAACCCGTGCCTGGGTCACCGGTGCCTGGTAAGGTACCGGTCAACTGCTCCACTACGGAGCTGAAGCTAACCGCTCCTGCTAAGTCCAGTTCAGCTCCAGCCAGCGGGGCCAGACTGGACCAGGGGCACTATGGGGGGTTTATTGGAGGGTGGTGGGCAAGGCCGGAGCCAGAACCGCCGCCGAGGAGGTATGCCCACCCAGCCCTCCCCTGTTTTGTTCAGGTTGAGGCGCGGTCGCAGTCCGCGCCTTTAGGGGGGGGTACTGTCACACCCTGGCTCTGGGACTCTATATGTTGAGCCAGGGTGTGTTCATTCTATGTGTTTATTTCTATGTTGGTAGTTCTAGTTTGGTTATGTCTATGTTGGCCTGAGTGACTCCCAATCAGAGGCAACGAGTGTCAGCTGTCGTTGGTTGTCTCTGATTGGGAGCCATATTTAAACTGTCTGTTTTCCCTTTGTGTTTGTGGGTTCTTGTTCCAGTTGGTCATTGTTACCGTGGACTTCACGAGTCGTTTCTTGTTTTGTTGGTTGTGTATGTTATCACTGAAGATAATAAATGGATAGATGGAAAACCCCAGAAGGATCTTATGTGGCAGCTGCTGTGTTACATTCCTGAAGGCAAACACGAGGGTTAAATCTGAGGCTAATGTCCCTGGGTCATCGTCTTTCCATGGGACATGCAGCCCAGGCTCTGCCCAGGCCCAAGCCCAGGACCCAGGCCAGCAACACAAGGAGCCTACTCTGGGAAATCAGATCCAATCAGCCATTCCAAGGGCTTTTAGAGGGCCGGTGGATCTACCCGTTTGATATTTGATCAGATTTGTCATCCACCCCCACCCAGCCACTCTCTTTCCCCTGCCTAATGGGAAGTGAAAGA
This sequence comes from Coregonus clupeaformis, assembly GCF_020615455.1. Classification (NCBI taxonomy): domain Eukaryota; kingdom Metazoa; phylum Chordata; class Actinopteri; order Salmoniformes; family Salmonidae; genus Coregonus; species Coregonus clupeaformis. The sequence goes on from NW_025533693.1 coordinate 398,366, forward strand.
TCAGTAAGCCTTGTGGAATTCACCACTCCTGTTACATGAGCATGTGCTTGCCGTCTGGACAAGGGCTTGTTCTCTCTTCCCCTCCCTCTCTCTCCCCCTCCCTCTCTCTCCCCTCTTGCCTTTCTCTTCCTCTTCTCTTCTCTTTCTTTCTGTCTCATCCTCCTCCCATCTCCGAGGACTGACCTCTTGTTTGTTGTTAAGACTTCCACAGATGCAAACATCTCTGAATACAACTGTGCAAATGGCTGGCCAAAGATCACACATCTCATATCAGTTGTTGTTTCTCTTCAGGTCTTTGATACCTTCTTGTTGTCATCTTGTCTCTTTTTACCATCTGGTAGTTTGTATATTGCTCTATGACCATCAATACACCCCTGAGCTCCTGGCTTGCCAACGTGTGATGTATCACGGCACAAATATGTCTCTGAAAAAAGTTATTTTACCTAATAGTTCCAGCAGGACCAGGAAAGAAAATGGGAAGGTCCTTTCATTTACAGTATGCAGGTCAACATCAGCAGGAAATAAAGACATTTCTTGGCAGATCTCAATACCAGACAGCCCAAATAAACATTGCATCACTTAGTCCCCTGATGATGCATGTTTCAGGCCTAGAGTTCTGCATTGTAACAGCTTGACCACACTGTCCCATCCACAAGAGATTGGATTGTGATGAGTATGCACTCAAATCATGAGTGAGGTTGTCATTGAAGACATGTTGAGTGTAACATGAGACTTACACTTTGATAGCCATCTTATGATAAATTCTCTGCAACAGAAGGAGATGACCAGGCCAGTTAGGTTTCTCTATGTAGCGTATTGGGGGGAAGCACTATGAGTTCATCCTCCCAGGGTTCTGAAAGTGATTACACTTCCTAAATCCCACAACTGTGTTTCATTTTGTCATTACAGACCCCATGAAAGCTGCAATTGTTGCACAGGGCTCCTGTGAGCAGAGCTCTCCAGATGAGGGGTGGGGGTGCAGAGGGAGGGGACCACACATGTCTCTGTGTAGGAATCCCTTCCCTATGAACACTGCCTGTGTGCCTGTGCCATCCTCTGTATGCACAATACGGGAAGAGGGGACAACGACGCAGGCCGCTGCCATGACTTTTCCTACCCCCTATGTTGAGGAGTAGGAGGGACTACGGTGAAAACATTGCATTGGTCAGTTGGAAGCCCCTCTCTACCTTTCAGGCAGTGACATCCGCTTTCTATGCCACTTGAACATGTATCATTCATTTCAAATCCCTGCCCTGGAGCATGGTAGGTTGTCTGCCATTCATTCCAACCACACACACAAACTCTTTCACGACTCACCTTATGTCATCACTAGCCCGATTCAGAGCCATATTCAATCAGCCATATTCATAAATCTAGGTTTGTTGGTAGGGTTCCACTAGAGACCTTCACTTAATTAAATCAACATGCTCAGACAAAACCTCATGTCAGTCACTAGGATGTGTAACGACCTCCTTATAAAGTATCTACTCTGTCAAAGCCTTTGTGCCAAATGACACAAAGAGCCACCGTCCACAACCCACATCAAGCCTATCTCTGTGAGGCAGAGCTCCATGTCTCATGCCCACAGGCACTGGAGCCTAGCTTCACATCTCTCTCAAACCCCCACTGAACCACTTCCTGCACCAGCACTGTCCCACTCATTCAGAGTCAATGGACTGTTTCGGCCACAAGTCAGGCTAGATTTTAGCAGTGGGGTGTCTGGGGTGAGGCCCCCGAGCCCTTTGCTGCACAATTAGAATAACTCCATTCCGCTTCATTCATGGTTACGCTTGACCCCCAGAGGTTAGCGGTCACACTGATTAGGTCACCTCTTGAAAATCATCCTTCTGGAGTGCTGCTGTGTTGACGGGATTGATCAGGGGAAGGAAGTCTATGTTAATGTATAACGGTTTGGAGAAAGCACTGCAAAAGTTGCAATGTTGCGTAATAGGAAATGTGATTTCCTTAATATTTTTTGTGTGCAGTTGAAAACAAAACTCTTCTTTCTGGTCTAACATCAGTGCTATGACAGTATGGGGTGTAGATGTAACGGACAGATCATGGCTGTACACTAGCAGGCGTGCACAGGCTGTTTCGGATTGAGGCACCACCTCTCCCTGGCAGGCAGATAGTGTTATCGAGTAGGATGTGGGCGAGCAGGCGAGGAGGCGAGGTGCAGGGTGTGGTTGCAGGATGATAAGCCACTGTTAGGACCTCAGAGGTGTGGGAGAAAGAAGACCTTCTGTGAACGTTATCTCCCTCAGCGTCTGCTGCCTGCAGCCAGGGGGAGGAAACATCACATAGGCTTCCTGTTCAGCACATCTTTCTTTTTCTTTCTTTCTTTCTTTCTTTCTTTCTTTCTTTCTTTCTTTCTTTCTTTCTTTCTTTCTTTCTTTCTTTCTTTCTTTCTTTCTTTCTTTCTTTCTTTCTTTCTTTCTTTCTGAATTCTATAAAAAATATATAATAAAATGGTGTGCTACTTGACTTGACAATGATTCCAACAGGGAGACCTAAAGTCCTTCAGGACATGCACTCACATGGCAACAGATCCAGATCTTAGAGGTTGTGCAACGATCCTCTTAGACAAGCCAATCACTGTGTGAGTGACCAAATCAGCTCCGGCCAATCAGAGGGAGCCTCTTTCACTGACCAATCAGCAGAAGTTCCTCTTCTTCTCCCTCTTTCTTTCACTCATTCACAATGCAACAATTGCACATCTTTGTCAGCAGTGTGCAATCAATTTGCAGGAATTAGGAACTGAATGTGAGAGTTGTGTGCAACAACTTCTATCTTAGGAATTGCGAAACATTCACTTCTACTTCTAGGTATTGTCATTGACACATTTCCCTTGTTGATAGCATTGAATAAAGGCCAAAATAACTTGAGAGAGATTCACCTAAATGCAGCTGGGCCACGCGCAGTCCCAGGCCAGGTGACCCTTAGGCCCTTTAGACCTGACCTCTGATGGACTACACACTCACCTTATCCAAATCTGCATGGCAATTTAATTCCCCTTGTTTCCACGGAAACAAACGGCTTGAACAGTCTGAGACGCGTGTGATTTTAGACAACATTAAAAATGACAAGTGGAGCAGGGAAACTGTGCACCTCACCTTCCTCCTTGTCGTTTATAGAGGGGGTGCAGAGTGAAGGTGTGGTAGGACCTCTCACACATAAGGTAGTCTTTCAGAAATCAAATCCCTCCGGTTAGTTTTAGCCGAAATGGGAGCCCTCTCTCTTTCCCAACCGTCTAGCCTGCTTATGTAATAAGCCCACCATCCCAAAACAATTTACGACTGCGCTCTGCTCGGCTGTCATAGGAGGAAGGAATCTATAGGGTTGATGTGGGTGGAGGCTTAAAAACCAGAACAATCTTTGTGTGGAATGATTACAAAGACATACGCTCCATGGCTCTAGAGGCACTTTGTGCAGGCAGACACTTGAAAACAGACAGATTTGAAGATAATACTCCCTCTGAGTGAAAACTGATGGTCTTAAAACATATTCCTATCCGCTGTCTAAGTGAAGACAGATAGACCTGTGCAGAACCAAAATAAACTGTAAAGGGAGGATAAAGAAGAAAATAAATGAAACAGCATCAGATCAAGGAGGCTATTCAAGGCCAGGGGAGATACAGAGGATTTCTGAGGTACTGCAGAGACACTGACTAAAAAAGTTTGATACAGTGGCTCTTGTTTCGCTTGGTGATTGAGGATAAACTTACAACAAAATACAAACATGTTATCATTATAAGCTTTAAATAACATATCTGCCTTCCCTCAATGTTGACCAAAGAGCAAATAGCATCACAATGTGAGGCCCCCACACAGGTAGCATACGCTACATTGCCTGTGCAGGAAGTGTGAAAGTTTTCATGAGTGACAAAACATCCTTAAACTATTTCTGTGGTTTTCCTCAGAGCAAAAAAACGTTAACATTTCCCCACCCCCCTTCTGTTGTCTGCAGAAAGATTTTGCCCTCTCTCCCCGGGTTGTTCTTGTGCTGTAACGTGTGAGCATATAGAACGCGAGGCAGGCTGCATGCTGAACGCCAGGCCCAGAGCACATGGCTCGGGGGAGAGCTTATGTGGGAGCATTACCTTGCCTAGTGTGTGGGCTGGGAGGCCTTTGTTGTAGATTACAGTCCCATGAGAACCCAGAGCAACAACTAGCCGGGGGAAGCAGGTGGGGCTGGGGTACTATGTGGAGACAGACAGAAGCTTCACCCATGGAATGCATAACCCCACCACCCCCACACACGCACGCACATGGGCGTGTACACACACACACGCACACAAAGTCACAAAAAGAACAACATACACCACTACTACAAAGTACTACAAACCACTAAAAGCAGGAAGAATAAACAGCATAGATGAGCTAACTAGAACAATAGATACTCCACTTCAAACAAAAGCGTAGCATGTGTGTACAAAAAAATTGAAGACAGACTGAGGTAATTGCAGAATTCCCAGCCAGATATTCTTCCCTGATGAAAGATCAATGCTTGGAATTCCATCGGATTTGGCCCTGCTTAAAGTTGCGCTGGCAGAAAGTCTATTTATATGAAGAGCAAAACGTTGGATTTTGAGAGGGCTTCAGGTTCATAAAAAGTAAATTCCTATGGTTTGCTTTGGGTGGAGTAGATCCCTTTTTCATATTCTTAGTGAAATGTAAGGAATATTGTTTGTTGGAATGTTGATGTCATAAAGTCATGACCGATAACATGCTTTTAGTTTTGCACATTTGGCTAAATAGAATGCCCTGTAATTCCTACCAAGGCTTCCACATGGCCCACCACAAGCTCTACAGTAGCAGCTCATTTTGTTCAGTAGCGTCCTAGTGCTATTAACACATACTTAGAAACCACACAAATACCTGAGGAGTTACATGTTCTAGACAAGAGGAGTGGGTGGATTTTAAGCATTTTGTAGCAGGAGTGTGTGCTAACGAAAGATATCCCTGTCATGTGAAATGTGATCTCTCCACAGAGCGCCACATCTTCCTCTCTCTCTCTCTCTCTCTCTCTCTCTCTCTCTCTCTCTCTCTCTCTCTCTCTCTCTCTCTCTCTCTCTCTCTCTCTCTCTCTCTCTCTCTCTCTCTCTCTCTCTCTCTCTCTCTCTGTCTACCATCCTGTGAAGTGACTTCCGTCTCCCATGTAGGGTCACAGTAACCTAACGTAGCAGGCGTAGAAAGATGCCTGAGCGGAGTTCCCACTTCCGTTTTTCAGGGGAAACAGAAGTTAGGTTTAAAAATACTGTATCCCTGAAAACCGGATGTTAGCGTTTTCTGCTGACTTAGCATAGGCAAGGGTCACAGAGGCATGACCCAGTCTCCTTAGACCTAAGCAGAGGAGAGCACAGAGAAAACCCCACTGGTTATTTATAGTGGCTGGAGAGCGGAGAGGTGCCGTCTGGCTGGCCGTTACCTCAGCCACTGGATATCTCAGTCTGCTGCCCTCTCCTCACCATTCCAACCTAGTCTACAAAAGCCTACTCTGTTGCAGCTTTGTTGAGTTGGAATGCAAGCACCACCTAGGGGTAGCCATGAGGAACTGCGCCTGAGTCCCATATGCTTCAGGACACTCCACGAGGCCCTGACCATGCTCTTTCTCTCTCTGTTCCTCTTTTCATAGCTGCAGTGGTCCTACTGGAGACAAAGCAGCTTTTGTAGGCTTGGACCTTATGTGGACCAGGTAGGCAATTTGAGATATGCAATGAGCATTGTAATTTGATGCAAACAATAGGTAAATATTGCTATGACAATAATAATAATAATAATAATAATATCTTCCATTTCAACAAGACAAAGGACTTCCATAAAGTCCAACTGTACACGTTTACTTTCACATTCTGGTAACCTGGCTGTATATGGACTCCCATGATGGTAATAAACAAAATCATCTTTCTCAGTTCCAAGACAACAAAACCAAGAGGAAATAGCATTGACAATGTGTTTGATCTAGTATATTGCACTGAGGGTTTCACGTGGAAATGTTAGCATTGCTAAACCCATTTACAGTACCTTATGACACGAGGTGCTGCAAAGTGCCGCAGAGCTAGGGAAGTGCGGGGGCTGTTTTTACAACTCTGCACTAAAGAAACCATCGTGTGATGTTGATAACAAATGCATAACTTCTTGAACCCATAGACAAACACGCACACCCACTCACATACAATCTCTGATATATCCGGATGCCTAGTCAGCTTTTCCCTATACATATCTACCTCTATCACTCCAGTATCCCTGCACATTGTATATACTGTATGGTACTGGAACTGACTGACCCTGTATATATTATGCTTACGTACTTTCTTGTGTTCTTCTTATTTCTTATTTGTATTTCTTGTGTATTCTACCGTACGTTATTTTGTGTATTACATTGTTATTGATTACTGCATTGTTGGGTTTAGAGATTGCCAGAAAGGCATTTCACTATACTTGTGCACGTGACATTAAAGCTTTAAACTTGACTTGCACAGTCTAGTTGGGATACATTATGCATCTTAGCTAATGGTGTCTGTACGAAAAATCTTTGTAGGGATCAATATCTCGAGACATCCCCATTTGCAATGTTAGCTACATTAGGCATTTATTGTAAGCATATGTGCCCATGTTCCAATGGCTTGCCTTAGAACATTGACGACGGGTGCACTTGTGTCCCTCTGTGATAAGAACAAAACATTCAACACCCCATCTCTGTCTCAGGGTGTGTTAGAATAGACAGTGACATTGCACATTGTAATGTCCTCATGTTACTTATCCAGTCATGTATGGCAACATGTGCTCCACACAATGAAACTCTGGGAAGTAAATGTCAATATTGATAACTGTGACTGCAGCTTTCTTTCTAGTAATATTTCTTAGATGTCACATCACATCCCCGTCAGTGCTGATGGAACCTGACAGGTTCTGCAGCTAAAGTCTGCCACTACATTGTATTTCCCTTGTTGGGAGGCCTGGAGGAGAGACTGTGGTTCAGTATTAGTTTACCATGAACCCAAAACATCCAGCTGTCACACAATAAAAAGTAGACTGTGGAAACATGGTGGAAATAGTCATCCATTCAAATGTACTAGTTGGACAATTCACATCACTATAATAAAATTGTATAAAATTGCGGACCACCTGAACGAGTTATAACACCATTTGGAGAAGCACATATTGGTGAGAATCAGTCCTCGGTGGTAGGTATTGTCTACAGAGGTACAGGGGAGACCTTCAAGTGACCTTGAGAAGATGGATGGGAAAGAGGCCAGTGGTGGGTGGGGTGTGTGAGGCCGTCAGCGTCTCTACCCTGCCTCGGGACATTAGGCTGTGGCTCTCTGGGTGTATACAGGGCCCCAGAAGGCAGGTCAGGCTCAGCAACAGGACTTCTCATATGGAGCCAGGGGCCCTGCCTGGCCCCTTCCTGGTGCCATCTGTGAAGGCAGGGCCTACCGAGGATCAGCACTGTATTTCCTTGACCGGGAGCCTCCCTCATTTGTCATTTAACCATCTTTGTTGCCTGAGGTTCAGTCTTCTTCAGGCGGTCTGACCTGTCTTACTGTCATTTGCAAATGGGTCACTTTTCTAGGTGATTACTCATGCTGTTTTTATGAAGGAGACAAAATAAATGGACAGACACCTTCATCATATGTTACCTGTGTAAATAATACGAGGATTAGGCCTACTGCTCTCAAGAGACACAGCTTGTTTCTGCTTCAGGTATATAATAGAATAGATGGATTCAAACACTCCTCAAAGTAAACCATTCCTCCCACAGTAGAAAACAGAGCATTGTTCCGGAAACGGAGTCTTTTTTCAGCTGCCACTGATAGCAATGACTGGTCATTGGGTCAAAAGATTTAGCAAATGTATCTTAACATTTGAAGGACACACCTGCATAGACAAAAACATGCTAACATGTTTTACTCTTGTGTACATTTGTTTTATTATTATTGAATCAAATACAAGAGATGCAGTCAATTCTCTGCTCATATCTTCTCTTGGTCCCTTGATATAAAAGCCTGTTAAAAAATGCCATGCTGAAGCCAGTTATAAGATGACACATACAGCAACATCATTTTATCTTTATATTTTATTGTTAATCCGGGCAACTTTAACAGGCTCTGAGTAATACATCAACATTGATTCTACGTCTTCTGTATCTGCCTGAAGTTCCTCCACCCTGTTTGAACAGTGGAGGTCAGTTGACTTATCTCCTAAATATTTGTGAATGAAGGAGCTAGTCAGATATGGGGAGGGCGCCATTCATGCATTCCTGCCTCTCAGGGTAACATGAGCCCTGTAGAAGGGGATGGGCTCTCAAAGTTTTCCACTGAAGACAAGGAAATGGGATCTGTCCATCCCACACAACAAATACACACTATCACACAATCAGATTTTTTTCTGAAGAACAATCTAATAACCATATGTAGATGAATGAAATTAGAATTTGATGAGTGAACTGCTGAATGAATTAATCAAATGAATAACTGGTTCAGTTGTCACAGTGTCAAATCCTTTCATGGTGTGTAGACAGCACAATCCACACACTATCTTGAACACTTTCTATCATTCATAGTCACATGTCAAAATACCACATTTCACACTTCCTGAGAAAGAACAAACATTGAGTTACACGCTGATAAGCTTCATGATAATGCCTTGTTCTGTCCTACACTATCCAATGTCTGCTGTTCCTAGAAGTCAGTATGCTTCTCATGCATAAAACCGTCTGACAGAAGTGAGGCTGACTTTGACAAGAACATCTGTCTGTGCATGGCTGATACCACTAGCCTGTTGAGTATGAGGGGGTAACTAGACTCCATGACCAGCTGTTTCCCAATGGGTGATCCAAAGGCTGAGGAACATTATTCTTCACTATGGCCCCTCTATGGCCAGTTTTTCAGCTCACTTTATACAACTGGGGGCACCGCCTCAGCAGACCAGCTCATTCCAGCACTCCTTCCTGACCTTCCTGCATTTAACCTTTGACCCGGAAGGACAATATTAACTCTTGGCCAATTGTCTGGGGGCTCCCAACTTCCCTTGCGCGGTCTGTGAGAACATTCCTGGGGTGGTTGCCAGGCAAGACTGGGTGTTTGCGCATTGACCTCCAATATGTCCTGGGTTACCCTTGATCTTCTCCCCACCCCCTGGCCCCTGTCCAAGCCGCAAAGCACTTCCCCCACCCCATAGTAGGGGGCTACTACTCTGTCTCTGAAAGCAGCCCACCCAGCCTGCATGCTATTTTGTCCCCAATCCCCTATATATATTATATAGTACCCAGTTTCTCTGATTAACACAAAACACCTGCAGCCAAAAGGTCTTGGTAGGTCTAAATGAGTGCAAACTCTACGAGTGCAAACACATAGCATTCACCCACACACTGGTTCTCTTGTTCACACACCATATGCACACAAACAGACAGACTAACAATAACTTCCTGTGCTACTCCCTAAAACCCCTCCACTCAAATCTCACTAACTAGTGCCCACTGGGCACAAGCTGGTTGAATCAACGTTGTTTCAACATAATTTGTCAACGTATTGTGACGTGGAATCTATGTGGAAAATACATTGGATTTAAAAAAAAGTCATCAACATAAACTGTTCTTTTGAGGGTGACATTTCAACCACAGGATTGTCATCATGGTAACCACATTTCAACATAGACAAATCTTGTATAACATATATTGAATTTGTACCTTTAAAACAACGTCAGATCTTCAACGTTATATCCACTATCAGAAAAAAAGACAGTAGGCTTGTCACGGTTTCGGCCGAGGCTGCCTCTCTCCCTTGCTCGGGCAGGCTTCGGCGTTCGTCGTCTCCGGAATACTAGCTGCCACCGTTGTATGTTTCTATGTTCGTTTGCTTTTGTCTGATTGTTGTACACCTGTTATCGTTTAGTGTAATTAGTGTCCTATAAGTTCTCGTTGTGTTTGTCTAGTGTTGTGTGTGATTGTTTTACTGTCGTGCCGGTAGGCTGGATTATTACTGTTTGCTCGGTTGAGCTATTTTGCTCCTTAGTTTTGGAGTATTTTGTCGCACCTGTTTGTGCGCTTGTGTTTTCGCCTACGTGCGGAGCTTTTGCCTCAGGGCAGTTATTTCGTGTTTGTTTTGCTGTGCATCACTAAAGTCTGTTGGACTAACGTACTGCGTCCTGCGCCTGATTCCACCCACACCCACCTACATCTACCTTGACAGAATCACAAACCATACTCGATGGAATCAGCAGGAGCCGCAGCAGCACAGGCGACGTTGGAGGACAGGGTCCGTGAGCAGAATGACCAGATCCTGCGGATGGGGTCCGCACTGCAGGAGGTGATCACCACCATCCGAGGCTGGGAGACCCGAGGGACTCCTCCACCGCCAGCCTCCCTGCCCGCACCATCGGCCACTCAGCCCATTCCCGCTCCGGAACCCAGAGGAGTTCGACTCTCGCTCCCGAGGGCCTACGATGGGACCGCGGCCGGGTGTCAGGGATTCCTTCTCCAGGTGGAGCTTTACCTGGCCACCGTGCACCCGGCGCCCTCGGGACACGAGAGTGTGTCCGCCCTGATCTCCTGCCTTTCCGGGAAGGCGTTGGAATGGGCCAACGCAGAGTGGAGGAGGATCGACGCTAACACCATCACCTACGACGAGTTCTCCCGCCGCTTCAGGGCGGTGTTTGACCATCCCCCGGAGGGGAAAGCGGCGGGGGAGCGTCTGGTCGGCCTCAGGCAGGGGAAGAGGAGTGCCCAGGAGTTCGCCTTGGAGTTACGTACCCTAGCGGTGGATGCAGGGTGGAATGAGCGGGCTCTCATTGATCACTACAGATGTAGTCTACGCGAGGACATCCGTAGGGAGCTGGCCTGTAGGGACACCAGCCTCTCGTTCGACCAGTTGGTCGACATGTCCATCAGGCTGGATACCCTGCTAGCTACCCTGCTAGTTCCGAGGGGGGTCCGTCCATTTCACCCTCCAGCGCCTCCGAGCCGTGCCCCATGGAGCTCGGGGGCGCTGGCGCTAGAGAGAGGAGGGGTCGGCTTACGAGGGGGTCCATCTCCTGCACCAACTGTGGTCGGGGAGGACACACCGCGGCTAGGTGCTGGGGATGGCCTCCTCGGGGAGAGGACGACAGGTCCCGCACTGGGGAGTCCTTCCAGGTGAGTAGGCGCCCCACTCACCCAGAGCTCTCTGTTGCACATTTCTGTATATCTGTGCGTTTTCCACAGGTAGCACCTCATTCCCAGCATAAGGCGCTGGTAGATTCAGGCGCGGCTGGGAATTTTGTTGATAAGAAGTTTTGTTTAGCCTTAGGGATTCCCCTTCTCCCTGTGGACGTTCCCTTCCCCGTTCATGCCCTAGATATCCGTCCGTTGGGTGCGGGCTTGATCAGGGAGGTCACTGCGCCACTTCGGATGTGTGCGCAGGGGGGTCATCAGGAGATGATCCAGCTATTTCTGATCGACTCGCCTGCGTATCCGGTGGTGCTGGGCATGCCCTGGTTGAGTACCCATAACCCATCGATTTCGTGGCAGGAGAGGGCTCTGATGGAGTGGTCTGCCCAGTGTGTGGGTCGATGTTTAGGCGTTTCCATAGGGGCTACCTCGGTGGAGAGTCCAAACCAGGTGCCCGCATTGCACGTTCCCCCTGAGTATGGGGATTTGGCTATTGTGTTCAGTAAGTCGAGGGCGACGCAGTTGCCTCCCCCATAGGCAGGGAGATTGTGCGATAGACCTCCAGGCAGGAGCTGCGCTCCCACGGAGCCATGTGTATCCTCTGTCTCAGGAGGAGAAGAGAGCTATGGAGACGTACATAGACGAATCTCTGAGACAAGGATACATACGGCCTTCCACTTCCCCTGCGTCCTCGAGTTTCTTTTTTGTGAAGAAAAAGGATGGAGGATTACGCCCGTGCATTGATTACCGTGGTCTCAATCAGATCACGGTGAAGTACAGTTATCCACTCCCGCTGATTGAGTCATTGCACGGGGCGCGTTTCTTCACTAAATTAGATCTCAGGAGCGCGTACAACTTGGTGCGCATTAGGGGGGGCGATGAATGGAAGACAGCCTTTAGTACCACCTCGGGCCATTACGAGTATCTTGTCATGCCATACGGGTTGATGAACGGGTTATATTTATATTATATATTATATTATTATTATATTATATTATTATTATATTATGAACGCTCCTTCAGTTTTCCAATCATTCGTGGATGAGATCTTCAGGGACATGCAGGGGCAGGGGGTGGTCGTGTACATCGATGACATTCTCGTGTACTCACCTACCCGAGTCGAGCATGTGGCCCTGGTGCGCCGAGTGTTGCGGAGACTGTTGGAGCACGACCTGTATGTCAAGGCAGAGAAGTGTCTGTTCTTCCAGGAGTCGGTCTCCTTTTTGGGTTATCAGTTGTCTGCGTCAGGGGTGAAGATGGAGGTAGACCGGGTGTCAGCCGTGCGTAATTGGCAAACGCCAACTACTGTGAAGGAGGTGCAGCAGTTTTTGGGGTTTGCGAATTATTACCGGAGGTTTATCCGGGGGTTTTGGACAGGTGGCAGCTCCCATAACGTCTCTTTTGAAGGGGGGTCGGTGCGTCTGCAGTGGTCAGCCGAGGCGAACAGGGCGTTTGGGAGGCTGAAGGACCTGTTTACCTCGGCTCGGTGCTGGCGCATCCGGATCCCTCTTTGCCATTTCAGGTAGAGGTGGACGCGTCAGAGGCCGGTATAGGAGCCGTGCTGTCGCAACGGTCCGGCGCGCCACCTAAGCTCCGCCCCTGTGCCTTTTATTCCAAGAAGCTCAGTCCGGCGGAGCGAAACTATGACGTGGGGGACAGGGAGTTGTTAGCCGTGGTACAGGCCCTAAAGGTGTGGAGGCACTGGCTTGAGGGGGCTCAACACCCTTTCCTCATTTTGACGGACCACCGTAACCTGGAGTACATCCGGGCAGCGAGGAGGCTGAACCCTCGCCAGGCGAGGTGGAATATGTTTTTGACCCGTTTCACATTTAAGATCACGTACATCCCTGGGCAGACGCACTGTCTCGGCGGTATGACACGGAGGAGAGGTCCGTGGAGCCCACTCCCATACTGCCGGAGTCTTGTCTGGTGGCACCGGTAGTGTGGGAGGTCGATGCCGAACTCGAGCGGGCATTACGCACCGACCCTAGTCCACCTCAATGCCCGGAGGGTCGGAAGTACGTTCCGCTCGAGGTTCGGGATCGTTTGATCTATTGGGCTCACACGTCACCCTCCTCTGGACACCCTGGTATCGGCCGGACAGTGCACTGTCTTAGTACCAAGTACTGGTGGCCCACGTTGGCGAGGGATGTGAGGGTTTATGTTTCCTCCTGCTCGGTGTGCGCCCAGTGTAAGGCGCCTAGACATCTGCCTAGGGGTAAGTTACTACCCCTGCCCATTCCACAACGACCATGGTCTCACCTCTCGGTGGATTTCCTCACTGACCTTCCTCCTTCACAGGGGAATACCACTATACTGGTCGTTGTGGACCGGTTTTCTAAGGCCTGTCGTTTGCTCCCTATGCCGGGCCTTCCTACTGCCCTGCAAACCGCCGAAGCACTATTCACCCATGTGTTCCGGCACTACGGGGTACCCGAGGATATTGTGTCTGATCGAGGTCCCCAATTTACCTCCAGAGTCTGGAGAGCTTTTATGGAGCGGTTGGGGGGTCTCGGTGAGCCTCACCTCGGGTTACCACCCGGAGAGTAATGGGCAGGTGGAACGCGTGAACCAGGATGTGGGTAGGTTTCTTAGAACATACTGCCAGGACCGGCCGGAGGAGTGGGCAAGGTCGTTCCCTGGGCCGAGATGGCCCAGAATTCCCTACGCCATTCCTCCACTAACCTAACCCCTTTTCAATGTGTGTTGGGTTACCAGCCGGTTCTGGCACCTTGGCAGCAGAGCCAGATCGAGGCTCCTGCGGTGGATGAGTGGGCGCGGCGCTCGGAGGAGACATGGAACGCTGCACACGCCACCTGCAGCGGGCCCTCCGACGTCATAAGGCGAGCGCCGATCTCCACCGCAGTGAGGGACCGGTGTACGCACCTGGTGATCGAGTCTGGCTCTCTACCAGAAACCTGCCCCTCCGCCTGCCCTGTCGGAAACTGGGTCGGCGGTTTGTAGGGCCATTTAAAGTCCTGAGAAGGTTGAACGAGGTGTGTTACAAATTACAACTACCTGTTGAGTATAAGAGTATTAACCCCTCGTTCCATGTGTCTCTTCTCAGGCCGGTGGTAGCTGGCCCACTCCAAGAAAGTGAGATCAGGGAGACTCCTCCGCCCCCATTGGACATCGAGGGGGCACCGGCGTACTCCGTACGGTCCATCTTGGATTCGAGACGTCGGATGGAGGGTCTCCAATATCTAGTGGAGTGGGAGGGGTACGGCCCGGAGGAGCGGTGCTGGGTGCCGAGGAGAGACATTTTGGACCCGTCTCTCCTGACGGAATTCCATCGTGGGCACCCGACGCACCCTGCTCCGCGTCCTCCTGGTCGTCCCCGAGGCCGGAGTCGGCGCACGTCTGGAGCCGCGTCAAGGGGGGGTACTGTCACGGTTTCGGCCGAGGCTGCCTCTCTCCCTTGCTCGGGCAGGCTTCGGCGTTCGTCGTCTCGGAATACTAGCTGCCACCGTTGTATGTTTCTATGTTCGTTTGCTTTTGTCTGATTGTTGTACACCTGTTATCGTTTAGTGTAATTAGTGTCCTATAAGTTCTCGTTGTGTTTGTCTAGTGTTGTGTGTGATTGTTTTACTGTCGTGCCGGTAGGCTGGATTATTACTGTTTGCTCGGTTGAGCTATTTTGCTCCTTAGTTTTGGAGTATTTTGTCGCACCTGTTTGTGCGCTTGTGTTTTCGCCTACGTGCGGAGCTTTTGCCTCAGGGCAGTTATTTCGTGTTTGTTTTGCTGTGCATCACTAAAGTCTGTTGGACTAACGTACTGCGTCCTGCGCCTGATTCCACCCACACCCACCTACATCTACCTTGACAAGGCTGGAGATTTGAGCTATCTACAGCTACCCTTTTGTCTCCCATCCAGGGTTTTAACCAAGCCCTGTCCTGCTCAGCTATGATGTTTGTTACTGACCATTACCAATGTGCTATCGTGAGATTGTTGAGAAATCTCCTTTTAAAAACAAAATAGATTCACTGTTGCTCTTGAAGTCATTCCAAAGGGAAGGTTTAACAGGGGAACTGAAATGTACTTTATCATGCATATACCATCAATGATGCTATTTAGGCCTACTGTATATAGCATTTGCAAAGTCATCAACAGCTATTGTTTAAATTCAACCCAGAATTCAACAAAAAATAGACAATACAATAGGTCTAGGGTTTCAAGCTCCGGTTGATTTCAAATGTAATAATATTTAGTGATATTAAATTGTGTTTGGTTGTCAACACAACCAAATATCAACATTTGAAGGAGATGTATCTTCTGCTTGGATAGTTTCATCTGTACCACTGACTTAGTCTGGCTTTAATTCCAGTTTATCTACAAATTAATAAGAAGTTAAAACTCCTTGAAATGTTGATATTTGGTTGCGTTGACAACCAAACACAATTCAATATCACTTTTGAAATACAATAAATAGCCTATTAACTTGTCAACAAGTTAACAAATTGGAGCTATCCAAGCAGTAGATACGTCTCCTTTAAATGTTGATATTTGGTTTCGTTGTCAACCAAACACAATTCCATTTTACTTTTGTAATACAGTAAATAGCCTAAAGTTAAGGCTATCTTACAAACTATTGTAACATTCAACCTTAAAGGTCCAATGCAGCCGTTTTTATCCCAATATCAAATCATTTCTACTATGATTGTTTTCAATTAAAATGGTTAAAAAGCCTTAGCTAGCAAGCTAGCATTCATCATCATGAATCAAGTCGACAATCTATTGGCAAATCATTTTCAATCATTGTCATAAAAAGTGAAATGATGAAGAGAAATTATAGATAAAATGTATCGGTGCTCATCAGCCATTGGACATAAACATTACACAACAAGTTGGAAATCGCAAATTCAACAATGAGTGGTTTGGAAGGAATCAGTGGCTAACTGCAAGCATTGCTATTCAGTGGAATGGATGTGTGGTCCAAGTCTGGGTTTAAGGGTCTCTTTTCCAAGCTTAAAAGGATAAACATTCAACATCTGCCGCTTTCAAAACAACTGGAAACTCGGAACTGGGAAATCTCATACTTCAGTGAGTTCAAGACAACTGGGAACTCTGAAAAAGATTTGCTCAGACTGGGAAAATACGTCTAACAATGGTCATCCAACTCAGAATTCCAAGTCGGGAACTTGGGCCTCTTTCAAGATCTCTGACCTGAAGATCACTAACATCACGATTCGACCTTGTTTTTGTCTGAGTTCCCAGTTGTCTTGAAAGCACCATAAATCCAGAGAATGCCAGTCTTTGATGACAAAGTTTGATGAAAAAATTTGCCCACGAAGGACCGCCGCACCACCTTCCTGTTCAAGTGAGCACAGCACAACAAGGTGAGTCCAAAAATGTATTGTATGCTGCTGCATAAATTATGTAATATGCCAGAGAGACATGTATACTGTAGCTTAGAAAGTAATACTAAGTGTATGTTGGGTAGTAAGCTGTTAGCCTCCACCCTAATAATTTGGTATCTTTTCCCCTCATAATTTAGCCTACTGTTCTGACTTGGTGGGGCACATGTAGCCAATAGCCTGTTTTAGAGAAATGTAATCATCGAATATTGTAAGAGCTTTCATTGTCGGCTTACAGTTGAAGTCGGAAGTTTACATAAACTTAGGTTGGAGTCATTAAAACTTGTTTTTCAACCACTCCACAAATGTCTTGTTAACAAACTATAGTTTTGGCAAGTCGGTTAGGACATCTACTTTGTGCATGACACAAGTAATTTTTCCAACAATTGTTTACAGACAGATTATTTCACTTATAATTCACTGTATAACAATTCCAGTGGGTCAGAAGTTTACATACACTAAATTGACTGTGCCTTTAAACAGCTTGGAAAATTCCAGAAAGTGATGTCATGGCATTAGAAGCTTCTGATAGGCTAATTGACATCATTTGAGTCAATTGGAGGTGTACCTGTGGATGTATTTCAAGGCCTAACTTCAAACTCAGTGCCTCTTTGCTTCACATCATGGGAAAATCAAAAGAAATCAGCCAAGACCTCAGAAAAAAATGAGTAGACCTCCACAAGTCTGGTTCATCCTTGGCAGCAATTTCCAAATGCCTGAAGGTACCACGATCATCTGTAAAAACAATAGTACGCAAGTATAAACACCATGGGACCACGCAGCCGTCATACCGCTCAGGAAGGAGACGCGTTCTGTCTCCTAGAGATGAACGTACTTTGGTGCTAAAAGTGCAAATCAATCCCAGAACAACAGCAAAGGACCTTGTGAAGATGCTGGAGGAAAAGGGTACAAAAGTATCTATATCCACAGTAAAACAAGTCCTATATCGACATAACCTGAAAGGCCGCTCAGCAAGGAAGAAGCCACTGCTCCAAAACCGCCATGAAAAAGCCAGACTACGGTTAGCAACTGCACATGGGGACAAAGATCGTACTTTTTGGAGAAATGTCCTCTGGTCTGATGAAATAAAAATAGAACTGTTTGGGCATAATGACCATTGTTATGTTTGGAGGGAAAAGGAGGTAGCTTGCAAGCCGAAGAACACCATCCCAACCGTGAAGCACGGGGGTGGCAGCATCATGCTGTGGGGGTGCTTTGCTGCAGGAGGGACTGGCGCACTTCACAAAATAGATGGCATCATGAGGAAGGAAAATGATGTGGATATATTGAAGCAACATCTCAAGACATCAGTCCAGAAGTTAAAGCTTGGTCGCAAATGGGTCTTCCAAATGAACAATGACCCCAAGCATACTTCCAAAATTGTGGCAAAATAGCTTAAGGACAGCAAAGTCAAGGTATTGGAGTGGCCATCACAAAGCCCTGACCTCAATCCTATAGAAAATATGTGGGCAGAACTGAAAAAGCGTGTGCGAGCAAGGAGGCCTACAAACCTGACTCAGTTACACCAGCTCTGTCAGGACGAATGGGCCAAAATTCACCCAACTTATTGTGGGAAGCTTGTGGAAGGCTACCCGAAACGTTTGACCCAAGTTAAACAATTTAAAGGCAATGCTACTAAATACTAATTGAGTGTATGTAAACTTCTGACCCACTGGGAATGTGATGAAAGAAACAAAAGCTGAAATAAATCATTCTCTCTACTATTATTCTGACATTCATTCATAGCAAAGGGGCTGAATACTTATGTAAATAAGGTATTTCCGTTTTCGCTTTGTCATTATGGGGTATTGTGTGTAGATTGCTGAAGATTTAGTTTTATTTAATCAATTTGAGAATAAGGCTGTAACGTAACAAAATGGAGAAAGTCAAGGGGTCTAAAAATCCCATTCTTGACTGCACTGGGCCTTTAAAATGATTAACATCCATGGCCTCATTTTGAGGTTACTGTAACTGTACATTATGTAATCATATAAAGCGTGCATGTTCAAGATAGCATGTATAGATCTTCACAATTGCTGTAATTATCAGCGCAGAAACTCAAACAGCATTGATCACTTGCACCATGAACTTTTAATGTAATATTTTACATTTTAGTCATTTAGCAGACACTCTTATCCAGAGCGACTTACAGTTAGTGAGTGCATACATTTTTATACAGGTCATTTGGTTCTGCTATTAGATGAAGCACAGCGATAACACATTAAGCTGTTGTATAAACAAAATATCTGAGATTGTACTCCCAATTTAACTTTAGTGTGCTTTTAAATGGTTGAAAGCGCGGTGATAACGCATTGGAAATTAAACTAACTTTTGGCTGTCTTTATGAGTGGGTGAATATAGGTTGTAATCTGATTGATCAACGTCTCAACCAAATATTACCCAATTATCCACGTTGAAATGACGTGGTGTGCCCAGTTGTTGGTTAACTCAGATTCAGGAAAAACCTTCAAACAGCTTCAATTACAGGTACTATCTATTCAAAAAATCTCAAATTATCCCAATTAACCTCAAATACTCAATGAAAGATAAGAGAGCTTGTAGGAGAAAACACCACACAGATTAAACTTTGCCCCATTGTTAGCTGGCGCACACTATCTATGAATTTGTCTAATTATATTTGTTTCCGGACGACGGAGGTCATTGAGAAAAGTTTTTTCTCCCCTTCTATCTTCGTTTTGACATTTAGTGGAGGGCAGAGCTGGTCTCTGCAGGGCCATTGGTGTTTGAGAAGGTAAAGGAGCTGGGAGAACAAAGGGCAGGGTCATGGTATCGCTGCCTGCGTGGGAGGATGAAAGGCCTTCCGCTATCAAGCCTAAGCTAAGGGCAGCTGCACTGACCAAACTAACAAAATATAGCCTATTCAGCCCACAGTAAAAACAGGACCAAAGTTTCACTTTTAGAATGAGGGTCACTCTGACTGACTAACATGCAACCAGCACGTCACATTACTGCTCTCTCCAAATAAACATCCTATCAAAGTAGGACGTAAATGTCAAGGCCGGAATAGTTCGAACAGACTTTCTTTGAACAGATAATATCATAGGAAAGAAACAGTTGAAGTTGTGTCAGTCAATTCAATGCAAACCAATTAAATTCATACTTTATTTCCATGTCACAGTATGTTGTGCAGAGCGGAGGACCTTGTCCTGCTTTGGCCTATAACATGCTAGAACAACTACCTTTGGCATTCATCTGCAGATCAATGCTGTATGTAAAACTCATAAGATCCATATTAGTCATTAATCAAAATGTTAATCAACAATGCCAGTTTTAAGATGTACTGTATGTGATTTTAAGGATCAAATGTTCTGTTTGGGTGCATTGTGAAATGGTTTTGCAGTCATTGTCTGTCGAATGTATCTCAATATGCTATTCCTAAGGTATTTTACTCCAACTGAATCGACTGAGGAGTTGCAGAAGACATTGAGAACAGAGTCACTTCCCAGGCAGCTTGTGATTTGTCAATCAATGACTCTTCAGCTACGCGGCACATGTGAAGTTAATTATCCCTGCTTGGGAGTTTTAAAAGCATTTATAGAGGTTAGTTAATGATAACAGACTTCTGATATGGGAGGTGGACTTGGATACAACATGTCTCACACCACAGTGGAATCATTGTGGGAAATCTGTAAGACAGAAACTGAAAGAAAGATCCAGTGGTCACTCCGGATAGAGGGAGGTGATTGCCCCTGATACTGCATAATACAGTATTCACCTTTGATATTGAAATGTAATTCATGGTTATACACTAGGTTAGAGTGGGGTAAGTTTACATTTTTACATTCAGCATCATTCCGTCAAGGGAAATGTAGTATTCTTTCTAACAAAGATATCTATATATTTCAGGATGTTGTGTATCCCTGGAAATAATCAGAATTCATGTAAACATTACAGTTTTGAAAACATAGCTTGTCCAAAAAAACCTGGGTATGGGGTACAGTGGGGAAAAAAGTATTTAGTCAGCCACCAATTGTGCAAGTTCTCCCACTTAAAAAGATGAGAGAGGCCTGTAATTTTCATCATAGGTACACATCAACTATGACAGACAAATTGAGAAGAAAAATGCAGAAAATCACATTGTAGGATTTTTAATGAATTTATTTGCAAATGATGGTGGAAAATAAGTATTTGGTCACCTACAAACAAGCAAGATTTCTGGCTCTCACAGACCTGTAACTTCTTCTTTAAAAGGCTCCTCTGTCCTCCACTCGTTACCTGTATTAATGGCACCTGTTTGAACTTGTTATCAGTATAAAAGACACCTGTCCACAACCTCAAACAGTCACACTCCAAACTCCACTATGGCCAAGACCAAAGAGCTGTCAAAGGACACCAGAAACAACATTGTAGACCTGCACCAGGCTGGGAAGACTGAATCTGCAATAGGTAAGCAGCTTGGTTTGAAGAAATCAACTGTGGGAGCAATTATTAGGAAATGGAAGACCACTGATAATCTCCCTCGATCTGGGGCTCCACGCAAGATCTCACCCCGTGAGGTCAAAATGATCACAAGAACGGTGAGCAAAAATCCCAGAACCACACGGGGGGACCTAGTGAATGACCTGCAGAGAGCTGGGACCAAAGTAACAAAGCCTACCATCAGTAACACACTACGCCGCCAGGGACTCAAATCCTGCAGTGCAAGACGTGTCCCCCTGCTTAAGCCAGTACATGTCCAGGCCCGTCTGAAGTTTGCTAGAGTGCATTTGGATGATCCAGAAGAGGATTGGGAGAATGTCATATGGTCAGATGAAACCAAAATATAACTTTTTGGTAAAAACTCAACTCGTCGTGTTTGGAGGACAAAGAATGCTGAGTTTCATCCAAAGAACACCATACCTACTGTGAAGCATGGGGGTGGAAACATCATGCTTTGGGGCTGTTTTTCTGCAAAGGGACCAGGACGACTGATCCGTGTAAAGGAAAGAATGAATGGGGCCATGTATCGTGAGATTTTGAGTGAAAACCTCCTTCCATCAGCAAGGGCATTGAAGATGAAACGTGGCTGGGTCTTTCAGCATGAGAATGATCCCAAACACACCGCCCGGGCAACGAAGGAGTGGCTTCGTAAGAAGCATTTCAAGGTCCTGGAGTGGCCTAGCCAGTCTCCAGATCTCAACCCCATAGAAAATCTTTGGAGGAAGTTGAAAGTCCGTGTTGCCCAGCGACAGACCCAAAACATCACTGCTCTAGAGGAGATCTGCATGGAGGAATGGGCCAAAATACCAGCAACAGTGTGTGAAAACCTTGTGAAGACTTACAGAAAACGTTTGACCTGTGTCATTGCCAACAAAGGGTATATAACAAAGTATTGAGAAACTTTTGTTATTGACCAAATACTTATTTTCCACCATAATTTGCAAATAAATTCATTAAAAATCCTACAATGTGATTTTCTTGAGAAAAAAATTCTCATTTTGTCTGTCATAGTTGACGTGTACCTATGATGAAAATTACAGGCCTCTCTCATCTTTTTAAGTGGGAGAACTTGCACAATTGGTGGCTGACTAAATACTTTTTTCCCCACTGTATGTTGAGCCACATGACAGGGTAAGTTAAGCCGCCTACAAATTTCTGTACTAAATTAAATATTACCACTACCTTTTTAAAACCATGTCTATCTTTATTTCCCAAACCTAATTCAACACAATCACAACTGCTTTTTTGTCTTTTAATCATTTTAAGCTTCTTATAACACAGGCTTAACACCTAACAAATAGTGTTTTTTTTAAAAACACTTTTAACATACAGTAGGCCAGGCCCTGTTGTTACCTCATATCCCAGCGATAATGCCTTGCATTACACATGTGAAGAATACACTTCAATTTGCTCAACTTGCCATTGGCTCAACCATTGGCTCAATTTACCCCAAGGCAAACATTTTGACTATATTAGCCCACACAGCTACACGGATGCACTTTCAGGCTAGGTTTAAGACCATATTTAAGCTTATAGAGACAGTTGATGTATAGAACAATCATAAAAGTATCTACTTTGGTGAAAATACAAGCATCATGAAACCTCTAACATAATAAATTAACACAATTTGACTTGGTGAAACTGGACCTAACTTCCTTACCACTTTTTCCATGTGATTTATTCCTTTACAGACTCCATGAAATGATGACATCTTCCTAAATATTTGGTCAAATGATTAATTTTGTGTATGGTTTCCTAGAAACAAGGATGGCTCAACTTACCCCTTTAGCTTAACGTTCCCTACTATTCCCTATATGAATCCAATGATGCAGTATTCTATTTTAACATTAATTTATCTTTGAGAAAAAAATATTGAGCAACTCAGCTACTTGCACTGTACTCTGGTAGCTGTGCCCAATAATTCCTTTAGGGTTACTTTTTTTCTTAATACCTAGCCTTGAAGTTCTGTTTAACCAGAAAGTTACAACAACATGTGATTCATTTTGATATATTTGACCATATTAGTCACTAACACATTTCTTTGTGACTAAGCCAGGAATTTGGACAATGGTACATGGCACTGTCAAGCCCGCTGCTTTGTGAGTTAGAATACTCCAGTATACAGTAGGTAATGCCCTGTCCTACACTTTAAGATATGAGAAACCTCTGCCCTACTTTGGTTAGAAGAGTTAGAAGAATTTATGCAAGCTCATGGACGCATGGAGAACACTGTGACGTCCCTTGGTCATTAACGTCCTGGACGTGTTTCAAAGACTTGCACTTACAGGCTCAAGAGCCATGGGTTTCCATGACTCCACAGTCAACATTTATCGATCAAAGGGGAACGACCGTCTGGCTGTGTGAGGGCACAACAACTGCCTCCTCCTCCTGCCTGTGGTGGTTCTGATCCAACACATTCACAAGGAGCATGTGAGTCAGCAGGTTCAGGTTCAGGGGCTGGATCACTTGTACAGTTACCGTCCTGGCAAGGAGTGCACAGGCACAGGCTTTGATCACAGGACTACAGGACGGTAAACAACGACACTTCGCCCCATTAATGGCCAGTGAATGAAACTGAGAATATACAGTGGGATGCATGAAAATAAATAATCTAGATCACAATTTGATATTAGAATGAATCATGTGAATAAAACATTACAAACATAGGCTATCTTCATTAATCTCTGCAATGAATATTCATAGATAAATCTCAAGTAATAAACTCACATTTTGCCTGTTCAATATTCAAATGAATGAATGTATGAAAGAGCACAGACTAGAAAATAAAGTCAGAAAACAAATCATTGAGAAAGACGGGAGAGCGAGAGGGAGAGGGAGCCAGAGAGTGAAAGAGAGAGGAAGAGGGAGAGCGAGAGTGTGAGGCGGATGATTAAAGAGCAGTGGGCTCCCACGGCTCAGGAGCGAAAAGGCTCTGCCCTTGTTTGTTCAGCCAGGAATTCGCTGGCCAGGTGAGAAAGACACAGCATGGACGGGCTCTGAGGGCAGGGAAGTCTACCGTGAGGCAGCCGCAAGAAAGACATTCCTGTGGTCAATGATTGAAAGGGCGGCAGCGACTGTGGTTTCACAGCCACTCACAGCCCCAGCTATTCCCCTAGCTGCGTTTCACAGGGGCAGGGGCCAAAAATGCCTCTCCGTGTTTCTCTGTGTTTGTCTCTGTGTTTGGTCCATACATTTTGGATGAGTTGATCTGGTCCAATTACCAAAAGGTGTCTTTATAAAATACTTCACAAAGATCCTATTGCTATCCTCCACTGATTGTTATAGATGTTTTCAGTTTTGAAAGATTGAAAATTAACCTTGTGGAGGTGAAGCAAGCGCCTGACTGTCAGATGGGCAAAGTCAAGTCTTGTTTTGGAGAAAATAGTGCTTTCCGTCAGCTGATACTTACCGAAGGGTTCTCAGAAAACACCAAGGCCTCAGCATTATAGACATGGTTGGTGTGACAGGATGGACTGACCCAGTCCTGATGTGATGTAGCCTACACCTGCCTATCGCTGACATACATCAATTAATGGTATAATAATGGCAATAATCAGCTATATCTGGTCCAAAAACATGCTAGTGACTCAAACTATGTCAACGTTCCAACCCAGTCCTCTGTGTGGGTGACAAGCTAGGACTGCTGCCACTGTCTCCAGGGCGTACAGGCCCCGGTGTGGGTGGAGGTGGAATGCCATGTGCCGCAGGCTGGGGATGACAGTATTATTTATCCTTCTAGATGACACCTCAGGCTTAGGTGGTTTTTTCAGGGCCAGCAGGAGTCACAGATAGGAACTAGTGTCATGCTGAGAGGACACTGCCTTCACCTTACAGCCCATTTAGACAATATTGTCTGTAGAAACAAATTAAATCCAGGTACTAGTACTTGAAAATCTATGTATCTGCAGCCAAGGTCACATCCTGTTTTCCAACAGCTCAGAGAGCAGGTGATGGCAGGGCAGGGCAGGGTAGGGAGAGGTGTCTTTACAGGGAATTGGTTGAAGATAAGGTGAGCAAAGAGACTGACTGGAGGGGGTGGTCTAGTCTGGTCAGCTGCCGGTCGGCCACATGATCTTGATCTTAAAACTTATCATTGAACCAGACACAGTGATGTTCAATGGGCAGCCACTCCTGTTCCTGTTAAGATTCATTTGTGTGTCTGGAAAACACTCCTGGGGCTGTGGAGTCACTGTAGCTGCAGCCTCAGAAATAGCTGGGCTGATAATGCAGAGGTTACGGGACTTGCTTACATTCAGCAGGCCAATTGTTTCATATGACCCAAATAAGGATAATGTACAGATAATATCCAGCATCAATGGCGAAGGCTATACCCTTTAAAAGGTCCACAGACACTTGGACCATATTGCGTCATGTCTCCCTGACGGACAGAGGGACTCATCAAACCGTCTGAAGCGCACTGTTAAAATCAGACAAACGAGTGCAGTAGGGGGTTAGTGAGCCTGATCAAGCAGGGCCAGGGTGTCAGAGGGCCCGACCCAGGGCAGAGGGTGCCGCCGGAGGGAGGGAACGAGGGAGGTGGGCCTGACGTCATGTCCAGATGGAGCTCAGCAACAGTACTGCACTACACTCAAATCTATTGACTATGGAAAAGTAAAGTAGTATCAGGAAAATCAAACTGTTCAGGATTGTGAGCATGATCATTTGGCTACGGTAGTAATCAAATATGGGTATATTGAGAATAAGGTAATAGGTAGGAGACTTTTAATAATAACATGCCATTTAGCAGACGCTTTTATCCAAAGCGACTTACAGTCATGTGCGCATACATTTTTACATATGGGTGGTCCCGGGGATCGAACCCACTACCCTGGCGTTACAAGCGCCATGCTCTACCAATTGAGCTACAGAGGACCACACATGTATATCATCTACTGTATACTTTATAGTGTTCTTGCTTTCTCAACTTTAGTTAACTAACTTACCACAGCAAAGAAGAAGTCGCAATGAAATATTAATAATTCATATACAGTGGGGAAAAAAAGTATTTAGTCAGCCACCAATTGTGCAAGTTCTCCCACTTAAAAAGATGAGAGAGGCCTGTAATTTTCATCATATGTACACGTCAACTATGACAGACAAAATGAGGAAAAAAAATCCAGAAAATCACATTGTAGGATTTTTAATGAATTTATTTGCAAATTATGGTGGAAAATAAGTATTTGGTCAATAACAAAAGTTTCTCAATACTTTGTTATATACCCTTTGTTGGCAATGACACAGGTCAAACGTTTTCTGTAAGTCTTCACAAGGTTTTCACACACTGTTGCTGGTATTTTGGCCCATTCCTCCATGCAGATCTCCTCTAGAGCAGTGATGTTTTGGGTCTGTCGCTGGGCAACACGGACTTTCAACTTCCTCCAAAGATTTTCTATGGGGTTGAGATCTGGAGACTGGCTAGGCCACTCCAGGACCTTGAAATGCTTCTTACGAAGCCACTCCTTCGTTGCCCGGGCGGTGTGTTTGGGATCATTCTCATGCTGAAAGACCCAGCCACGTTTCATCTTCAATGCCCTTGCTGATGGAAGGAGGTTTTCACTCAAAATCTCACGATACATGGCCCCATTCATTCTTTCCTTTACACGGATCAGTCGTGGTCCCTTTGCAGAAAAACAGCCCCAAAGCATGATGTTTCCACCCCCATGCTTCACAGTAGGTATGGTGTTCTTTGGATGCAACTCAGCATTCTTTGTCCTCCAAACACGACGTAGTTGAGTTTTTACCAAAGAGTTCTACTTTGGTTTCATCTGACCATATGACATTCTCCCAATCCTCTTCTGGATCATCCAAATGCACTCTAGCAAACTTCAGATGGGCCTGGACATGTACTGGCTTAAGCAGGGGGACACGTCTGGCACTGCAGGATTTGAGTCCCTGGCGGCGTAGTGTGTTACTGATGGTAGGCTTTGTTACTTTGGTCCCAGCTCTCTGCAGGTCATTCACTAGGTCCCCCCGTGTGGTTCTGGGATTTTTGCTCACCGTTCTTGTGATCATTTTGAGATCTTGCAGATCGAGGGAGATTATCAGTGGTCTTGTATGTCTTCCATTTCCTAATAATTGCTCCCACAGTTGATTTCTTCAAACCAAGCTGCTTACCTATTGCAGATTCAGTCTTCCCAGCCTGGTGCAGGTCTACAATTATGTTTCTGGTGTCCTTTGACAGCTCTTTGGTCTTGGCCATAGTGGAGTTTGGAGTGTGACTGTTTGAGGTTGTGGACAGGTGTCTTTTATACTGATAACAAGTTCAAACAGGTGCCATTAATACAGGTAACGAGTGGAGGACAGAGGAGCCTTTTAAAGAAGAAGTTACAGGTCTGTGAGAGCCAGAAATCTTGCTTGTTTGTAGGTGACCAAATACTTATTTTCCACCATCATTTGCAAATAAATTCATTAAAAATCCTACAATGTGATTTTCTGGATTTTTTTTTCTCAATTTGTCTGTCATAGTTGACGTGTACCTATGATGAAAATTACAGGCCTCTCTCATCTTTTTAAGTGGGAGTACTTGCACAATTGGTGGCTGACTAAATACTTTTTTTCCCCACTGTAATTGTAATATATAAGTGACCTTTGCCTGTATAAGTGCTAATATCAGGTATGTGCTGATTGTTGTATATCCGTTGAACCTCTAGCCCTGTGTTAGACCAGGTTTGCTAAAGACACTTCCCTTGTTGATGGTTCCTTAAAAGAGCACAGGTGGCCAACGTCTAAAAGAGGGAAGTCATTTAATTTTATACAACGGTATAGGCCATTAAGAACCATTTTCATAAACTCTTTTATGGGAGGAAGTTTACATTAGTAGACATCTGCACCTCCTCCCATTCACAAAAAGTTGGTTGGTTAATCCTGGGCGTGTTGCTGCTATGTGGAAGTACATATGCATTACATAAAAGCCAAGTCAACAAAGATAAACTTCCTGATATGAACATTCAAACTACAGTAGAATTAACGGCTTCTTCATAACATCCTATTTAATTTCACATTATGTTAGTCACTCAATTAATAAAACATAATTTACTTCATGAAAAAGCCATTTCAAGAACTGATCTGTTTATATAGTCTACCGTAGTAGGTTCCCATGAAAATGGATATCAAACCTAATGCTCAACTGCTCCCAGGGCAGGTTTCACATTTATTCAGTAAGTAAGTAGTATTGTCTGCCATTATGCTGACGAGGAGTAGCAGATATCATATATATTGTTATATTGTTATATAACCTGTAACAATAGAGCAGCTTGGTAGTTGGTTGTCCACTACTCCTCCCAGCCACCCGTAGAGAAACCCAGAGGACAATTAAAGAGACGAGGAGATTTCCCGCTTCCCCTGGGACAATCAAAACTGCCATTTCAATTTCCAGGACTGCGTTACGGCAAATTACTTCTGGCCCGGTGATTGCAATCACTTGACAGTGGTAGCAGGACTCATGGGTGGCATGTCCCCATCAGGAACCTCTCACACTCTCTCACACACACATGCACACGCACACCACGCATCCACACGCACACACACGCGGTATGAGAGGTTTGTTTTTGTAATCACATAGGGCGTCCATATCCATTTAGTGTGTGTATGTGTGTGTAAGAGAGAGAGAGAGAGTGTGTGTGTGTGTGTGCAGATGCCACAATCGATTGTGGGCTATGTGCCACTCATATGTCAGAGGACAATGAGAGGGCCAGGGCAGATATTAGTGAACAATGGTCATCAGTCTGATCGCAGTGGCAAAAAAAAGGACTGTCAGAGCAATTAAAACAGGGCTCATGGTCAGACGGTCTTTGAGTCAACGGACCAACTGAGTGGAGGGGTAGGTAGCTACACCACATTCCCCCAATGCAACTAACCCAAAAGTTGTAATTTCTCTGCCAGTAATGTATGTGTAGCCAAAACAAGTGAAAGATTTACACTCCTTCCACTGAGAAAGCTACCAGAATAGCGGGATTAAAAACATGCTATGTAGAACCATTTTCATAGAGATCTCTCTGTTGGCCAGAAACAAAGAAACAGATTATTGTGATTTAGCTGTCCACTCAGCTCGTGGTTCGGGGAGGGCTGGGAATCACTCCTCACCTGTTAACCTGATCCTGTAGGAATGTTTGCCTGTGTGACCGGATGCATCCATAGCCTTGTGAACCTGCCACAGTGCTCCACTGAAGCCACCACAATGAATCTGCGTCTTATTCAACCCACACATCTGTCCATTCTGCTGTTCACACTGTTTTTTATGTTAAGACATAAAAAAATGTATTCAATGGTTTTGAAATGTAACCTAAATT
Organism: Coregonus clupeaformis; assembly: GCF_020615455.1. Classification (NCBI taxonomy): domain Eukaryota; kingdom Metazoa; phylum Chordata; class Actinopteri; order Salmoniformes; family Salmonidae; genus Coregonus; species Coregonus clupeaformis. Next base: position 427,596 of record NW_025533693.1, read on the forward strand.
ATGGATATGATTGTTTCGTACACCTGATCTCAATAAAAGTATGATGACAGTCCATGTATTATGGCATTGGAGAGTGGGCCTTGCCTGTAATAGCTCAGACAGATAATTGAATCATTATGATTTCCATGCTCCAGCCTAATGAAGTCCAAATAAAATGTCTGAGCATGGTAGCATGCATACCGTTCCACTGTTACAGGGTGCTTACTTCCAACTAATTGAACCGATTCAGAGTTTGGTTGATGTTGTTTTGTGATGTGACTAACGTGTGGCCAGAGCGTGTCTCTCATTACCGCCACAGAGCCTGCCAAGCATCTGCTCCTCCACACCGGCACAAGCTCTCTTTTCACTGCTTCCCGGGTGATTTCATTACTCATATTCCAAAATCTGTTTGGCCACTCTCCTCTCTTAACCTTTGTCACCCCAGCCCTCTCCCTTCTCTGTCCATCCCTATGATAATGGGGTTCTTCCCTATGCTCTGTCTGGTGCCTGTGGCACCTTCTCCGCTCCCCCATCTGTTGCTGGTGGGTGCGAGCGCCACGCTCCAGTCCCCTGCGCACCGTGCCAGAACCTCGCGGCCATTCATGGACACCAGCTTTGATTCCCTTTGTTGCTGCTAACTGTACTGAGGGGGCCGACATTTGTTCCAGCATAAAAGAGGTCCTTGTATCTTCACTGGAGGGTGGGGCTGTGGTGGTGGAAGAGGTGAGGGGGAAGGGGGAAGGAGGGTGGTGGTGGTGGTCACATTTGTTTTGTGCCTGTTTACCAGCTCTTGACTCTCCCCTCGCACTTGACATTCAGGAGTGATATCTTTGTTTTGTTTTTGTTTTTGTTGCTGCTACTTTACAAAAGCCAACCTTCTTGGACAGTTCCGAGGCGACATTCAGAGTGAACAAAGCTGACACAGCAGATAACAAGAAAACTTGCACTTACTTTGCTATTGTTGACAGTAATGGCCATCAGCAGACAAAACAAAAGGTGGGATGGGGCGGGATCGGGGGCATTTTTGGGAAAGTCTGCTTGTTTGCTTTCCACATGGTTTCACACAAACTGTTGGCAAACAAACTTAATTAGGCAACAAACAAAGGTTGACAAATGCATCTTGATAATAATAGAAAATGAGATGCACAATGCTCATTCATGCCCTTCACAGTCATTACACTGACAAACTGGAAGCACAAATAAAGCCACTCCAGTTTTGGCTCTGGTTATGATGTCAACCTCCATAGACACTTGTATTGGCAAGTATTTCCACCATGTTTAATGGCTAAGGAAAACATATCATAACTTTTATTATCTCCAACTCCCACCGCTATACCTTGGATAATCTATGCTTTCCATTTGCACCAGTCAGCGTAGACGAGATGTCTTGCTAAATGAAGCAACAATGAGCAAAGACAAAACAGAATGGAAGTTACACAAAGACTCATCTCGGTCATTTCTTAGACTCAGAAGCCTTTCAATCAGTTCTCAATAAGACAGATTGAAGTCCAGACAGGGTCATTGTGATGCTACTGTACCATTTCCATATGAAACGAGTGCTCTTGTTTGTTATGACCGGCAGTTGAGAACTGAACCGCCCTGTGATTGTATCAGAGACGCGTGGACAAATAGAAAATGACCACGGGTGGCCAGGCCTGGTTGCTCTGCTTGCCCCAAGGGATGGAACACTGAAGAGGCCTGCTGAGGCTGATCACGATCAAAACAGAAACACCCGATGTACCGGCTACCAGCCTCCCACCAGCAAACTTATTTTTGGTACAGCTGTGAACTCAGCAGCAGGGAGGGGCTGGGGGTCAAAGGCCATTGTATGAGTAACTAATGAGTTTCATATAGAAAGGGAGAATGAGGTCAGTGCTCTGGGGAGATGGTGGCCTCCCGTTGAGAGAGAGTCACTGGGACTGGTCTAGGACTGGTCACCATCACGTCACCGTCTGAGGCTGGGCACGCTTCACTCTCCCCCCCACCGCTGACCCACATATCTGTTGGAGAGGAAACTTGTCAAGCATTGCATCAGGGTCAAGGAGGTGAGCTGCTGGTGAGCTGCTGCTGGCGGGAGTTGGGATGGTGTGTTGATTTCCCCTCTAACTTGGTACATATAGTCATATTTAATCATGTTCACATTTCATGCTCCAAATGATGCAGACATACAAAACCAGAGGATGGATTGTTCAATTACTTTCCAATTAAGCATATTGTATTCATTAGAGGCCCCAGCTGCATTGGTATTAAGGGAACAGATTTGCTATGTGGTATCAATTGTATACTGGAAGCGAGTTTGATAAATACAGTCCTGCCTATGTTTATTGAAGGATATGATAAGAAGACCAGTAGGCCACAATATGGCAAGCGCACTCCCCTCCGTAGGCCTTTATGCTCTTCTGTATATGAAGAGTTTATTTCCAAAATGCTATATTTTTTCATCAGAAATGATTACACATGGATACCTTCGAGTGTGTAAATATAACTGTTCTCAGATTTTTTATTCATTTACATTTACATTTACGTCATTTAGCAGACGCTCTTATCCAGAGCGACTTACAAATTGGTGCATTCACCCTATAGCCAGTGGGATAACCACTTTACAATTTTTTTTTTTTTTTTTTTTTTTTTGGGGGGGGGAAATGTTTTTTGTTTGCAAAACGCTATATAGCCATTGTTTAGCAGGAATGGACTGTTTGTATCCTGTATATTTGACTGTGATATGTGGTTGTCTCACCTAGCTAACTTAAGATGAATGCACTTATGGTAAGTCACTCTGGATAAGAGCATCTGCTAAATGACTAAAATGTCAAATGTAAATGTTTTGCTTACAGATCTGATATTACTGTATTGAATATTTATTATTATTTTTTTTATATATTGATGTCGCAAATGTATCATTTGTACAGTTCTTTATTAAAAAAAAGTACTTATTTGTTACATTTGACTGTGTAAAACCTAGCATTACTACTTATTTATCTGAGAGTGAGGCGGATGTACGCTGAGTATACAAAACATTAAGAATACCTGATCTTACCATGACATAGACTGACCAGGTGAATCCAGGTGAAAGCTATGATCCCTTATTGATGTCACTTGTTAAATCCACTTAAATCAGTGTAGATGAAGGGGAGGAGACAGGTTAAAGAAGGATTTGTAAGCATTGAGACAATTGAGACATGGATTGTGTATGTGTGCCATTAAGAGGGTGAATGGGCAAGACAAGAAATGTAAGTGCCTTTGAACGGGGTATGGTAGTAGGTGCCAGGCGCACCAGGTTGTGCCAAGAACTGCAATGCTGCTGGGTTTTTCACGCTCAACAGTTTCCCGTGGTTATCAAGAATGGTCCACCACCCAAAGAACATTCAGCCAACTTGACACAACTGTGGGAAGCATTGGAGTCAACATGGGCCAGCATCCCTGTGGAACGCTTTTGACACCTTGCAGAGTCCATCTCCCGATGAATTGAGGCTGTTCTGAGGGCAAACATATATACAGTACCAGTCAAAAGTTTGGACACACGTACTCATTCAAGGGTTTTTCTTTAATTTTACATTGTAGAATAATAGTGAAGACATCAAAACTATGAAATAACACATATGGAATCATGTAGTAACCAATTAAGTGTTTAACAAATCAAAAAATATAAAATTATTCAAATAGCCACCCTTTGCCTTGTTGACAGCTTTGCACACTCTTGGCATTCTCTCAACCAGCTTCATGAGGTAGTCACCTGGAATGCATTTCAATTAACAGGTGTGCCTTCTTAAAAGTTAATTTGTGGAATTTCTTTCCTTCTTAATGCGTTTGAGCCAATCAGTTGTGTTGTGACAAGGTAGGTGGGGTATACAGAAGATAGCCCTATTTGGTAAAAGACCAAGTCCATATTATGGCAAGAACAGCTCAACTAAGCAAAGAGAAACGACAGTCCATCATTACTTTAAGACATGAAGGGTGGCTACTTTCAAGAATATAAAATATAAAATATATTTGATTTGTTTAACACTTTTTTGGTTACTACATGATTCCATATGTATTATTTCATAGTTCTGATGTCTTCACTATTATTATCCAATGTAACACATTTTAAAAATAAAGAAAAACCCTTGAATGAGTAGGTGTGTCCAAACTTTTGACTGTTGGTATATATATATTAGGAAGGTCTTCCTAATGTTTGGTATACTCAGTGTATAGCATTTTGCAAAAGAAAACATGATTATTTGTCTCTCTGAAATGAAACCATCAAGTGATAGATTTTAAACAAATACATTGAACAACCCCATGCCATGATTAGATAGTGAAAAAACACACCAATCTCTTTCATAATTTCTTTAAACAATAAAAGCTAATTTACCAACATTTCTGAAAATGAATATATAGCGTTTTGGAATGAAACTCTTCATATATAGGACACCCATTTGGGCAACAAACGATAGCTATACTAACATCATTATAACATATTTTTCACCAACCATTTTAATTGGCATGTAGTGACATACATTCTTCAGGTGCTTACCAACATGTCTGTGTGTCTATATGATGACCACTGGGAGCATCAAAGACATTATGTAAATAGACAGGCCTGTGCCTTCAGGAAACACCTTTGATGCTTCAAAGGCATTTCCAGCAAGTCAAAATTATGTTTTATTTTCATATTTCAAACAAGTTCCTGGAAAAGTTGCCTCAAAGTTATGTGACATTTGCAATAGACCAGCATGTAATTGTCTTTAAATCGGGTCACTTTATGCCAAACAGTATATCATTCCTATCACATAAAACACAAGCGATTAAAGTTAATAATTTCCCTATTTTTTCACCAGTCCCAACAAGAACATATACTTGAGGTTTTTCCAGTCATATGCAGCTCACTTCATTAAACAGACTGATTAAATAAAACCATGGATCTGGGACATCCATCTCTGCCTTTCTTTCCCGCTGACACTACAGCGTGTGTCTCAAGCTGCACACACCAGCCCTGCAAGGTCCCCTGTCTGTCCAGTCTGCCTTGGGGTCAAAGTTGAGGCCCTCTAGCTACTATTGCTCCAGTGTATCAAGTCAGTGAGCAAGTGACAGTGCCGGGGCTATTGTCTGCTGGTACTGTCCCAGAGACAAAAGGAGCACCTGCCTGCCAGATCATTCCCAGTGCCTCCACGAGTCCATCTACAGCCCCCACAGTCCCCACACTGGCCTGCCATGCGCCCGGCACAAGGCCTCCGTTGTTATACCAACTCCCCCCTCTCCTTTCCCATCTAATTTGGCGAGGGGTGTAGAGGGGGTAGGTATATGGCACACCCTGGGGTCATGTTGGCGGGAGAGTGCAGAGCCAGGCGTGTTAAATGTACATCTGTTCAGCTACATGTACGCCACCGAAAAGAGTCAGGCCAAAAAACAAGCACATGCTTATTCTTTCTAATGAACAGATAGGCTGCATCATGTTGGCATGTGGCGGGTGCACAAGAGGGCAAGCTGTCCGTCCGCAAATGTTTTCTCGTGTCCATATTGGCATCTGCGTCCTGGGGAGAAGTGTCGCGTGCAGGTGCAGGTGTCATTTTCACTGGACGGTGCCAAGTGCAACTGCATGGACAGAGGGACATATGTTACAGGATCTGGCACGGCATAAGCAAAGGAAGCGATGAACACTTGTTGCACATCTGACCATTAGTGCGTGCCAAATAAGTAGCTGTGAGTTTGTAATGATTTGAATGTGACTCCTACTGAGAGCCTTTAACATCTAGATAACTAGGAGCAGAAAGAGCTGTGCAGGCTTGTTCATCCCTTCAGTTCGATGGATAGAACATATTTCAAAATGACTCAGATGGTCATTGTAAAACATGTCAAATTCTTTAAGCACACTATTAGATAAATCAATCCTCACACCTGTGGAAAAGGATCACTTCCTTAAGATCAGGAAAGAGAGGAAACGGGCATGTTTACTAGCAATTTGATAGACAGTAAACATCCCTTACATTTCCTAAATACCACAGCGAAACTGGTATTCCATTCCACTGTAATCTAGACATGCACAACTTGAGGCATTCTACTCTGAGGACACAAGAAGATTCTGGAAAGGGACTTTTTAAACTTAAGTCAGAGGGCCGGCTGTGTTACTATCAATTCAACGGGTTTTAGTAGCAGCAATATTTGAGACATTCTGTCTTACACAACAGCAATAGCGGCGTGTCTCTACTCAGCTCAGAGTCTGTGTGTGTTGTTATGGGTCTCTGTGTCCCTGTGGGATTCCTCTATGCCAGCAGCAGCATCCTGGACTGTGGAGCCACACACTGATCTGCAGATATGGCTGTCCATGAGAGGGAGCCAGGCAAGGCCAGCGAATGGGTCAGACAGTTCACTCTGCCCCGGCCCACTCCATAGGTGACTCAGGTACACATGCTGCTATGACTGCTGGATTCCAGTGTACACAGCATTAGCCTGAAACACACAGCATACAGCCGAATGCACATAGCATGCTGCTGTGTGTATTAGGTTAGAGGTTAGAGTGTGCAGTCCAAGTGGAGCCTCCTGCCTCCTGCCTCTGCGCAGCCTGTTTGTTTTGGAGAACAAATAGAGAGGAATTACAAAGCAGCGGTCACTTTGTTGAGCCATCCAACTTGTTTGGGTTCAAGAAAATAAATAGATTTTGGTGTGTTGTACAGTGGAGGCTGCTGAGGAGAGGACGGCTCATAATAATGGCTGGAACAGAGCAAATGGAATGGCATTGGAAACCATGTGTTTGATGTATTTGCTACCAATCCACCAATTCCACTCCAGCCATTACCACGAGCCACCAACCTTATGTGGTTGTACACACAGCTATGGTATCAAGATTGATCAACCAAGGTCTACCGCAATGAAAACAGGATAAATAAATTTAAAAAAAACTGACAAATGCTGATGAGCATTCTAACATAATGATTACTTCTATAAAACTGGCCCATAAAACTACTTTTGAGTAGTCACATTAGGTGACAATAACTATATAAAGTACATTACAGTCATGAACGTGATTTTCCTGTGTTTTATATATATTTTCAAACTATGAGGTTGGAATAATACTGTGAAATTGTAAAAAATTATGATAATGTCCTTTTAGTGTAAGAGCTGTTTGAAAAGGCCATCTGAAATTTCAGCCTGTTTTCGTGGGATGGAGTTTTGGCATGCTTGGTGACATCACCGGGCGGTAAATTAATTAAGAGAGCAACAAGAAAGGGAGTTCCAAACCACTCTGCCAACACAATTTAGTCATTTAGCAGACACTCTTATCCAGAGTGCATACATTTTTCATACTGGCCCCCCGTGGGAATTGAACCCACAAACCTGGCATTGCAAGCGCCATGCTCTACCAACTGAGCTACAGGAGGCTACAGGAGCTAGTTTCAGTTCTCCCCTCCTTACTCAGACCACTCCCACAGTCCTAGCAACATTTTTGCTTAAGAAGTTGCTCTTTGCTTAGAAGCTATTTTTGTTTATTTTTGACCACTTTAATTAAAAACAATCAAAGTAAGGTATTTAATTGTTACCAAGAAATTATTTGATATTGAGATAAAAACGTCTGCATTGGACCTTTAAGATTGAACAAAGATACAAACAAAGATAAACTCATAATTAAACATAAGTTATAAAAATACAGATAATTTCATTTTTAAAGAGATTTTGCAAATGTATATCAGTTAAACCTCAAATTTATGCAAGCATTTAGACTGATTTGCTGATCATCCACTTTATCGCAAAGTTCCTTTGAGGAATGAGCGCCACCTATTGGTGAATTGATGAACTTGTTCCTCTGCAAATCAAAGATGTACAGTGCCTTGCAAAAGTATTCATCCCCCTTGGCGTTTTTCCTATTTTGTTGCATTACAACCTGTAATTTAAATGGATTTTTATTTGGATTTCATGTAATGGACATACACAAAATAGTCCAAATTGGTGAAGTGAAATGAAAAAAGTATAGAAAATAAATAACGGAAAAGTGGTGCGTGCATATGTATTCACCCCCTTCGCTATGAAGCCCCTAAATAAGATCTGGTGCAACCAATTACCTTCAAAGTCACATAATTAGTTAAATAAAGTCCACCTGTGTGCAATCTAAGTGTCACATGATCTGTCACATGATCTCAGTATATATACACCTGTTCTGAAAGGCCCCAGAGTCTGCAACACCACTAAGCAAGGGGCACCACCAATCAAGCGGCACAATGAAGACCAAGGAGCTCTCCAAACAGGTCAGGGACAAAGTTGTGGAGAAGTAGTACAGGTTGGGTTATAAAAAATATCCAAAACTTTGAACATCCCACGGAGCACCATTAAATCCATTATTAAAAAATTGAAAGAATATGGCACCACAACAAACCTGCCAAGAGAGGGCCGCCCACCAAAACTCACGGACCAGGCAAGGAGGGCATTAATCAGAGAGGCAACAAAGAGACCAAAGATAACCCTGAAGGAGCTGCAAAGCTCCACAGCGGATATTGGAGTATCTGTCCATAGGACCACTTTAAGCCGTACACTCCACAGAGCTGGGCTTTACGGAAGAATGGCCAGAAAAAAGCCATTGCTTAAAGAAAAAAATAAGCAAACACGTTTGGTGTTTGCCAAAAGGCATGTGAGAGACTCCCCAAACATATGGAAGAAGGTACTCTGGTCAGATGAGACTAAAACTGAGCTTTTTAGCCATCAAGGAAAATGCTATGTCTGGCGCAAACCCAACACCTCTCATCACCCCGAGAACACCATCCCCACAGTGAAGCATGGTGGTGGCAGCATCCATCATGTTGTGGGGATGTTTTTCATCGGCAGGGACTGGGACACTGGTCAGAATTGAAGGAATGATGGATGGCGCTAAATACAGGGACATTCTTGAGGGGAAACCTGTTTCAGTCTTCCATCGGCAGGGACTGGGACACTGGTCAGAATTGAAGGAATGATGGATGGCGCTAAATACAGGGAAATCCTTGAGGGGAAACCTGTTTCAGTCTTCCAGAGATTTGAGACTGGGACGGAGGTTCACCTTCCAGCAGGACAATGACCCTAAGCAAACTGCTAAAGCAACACTCGAGTGGTTTAAGGGGAAACATTTAAATGTCTTGGAATGGCCTAGTCAAAGCCCAGACCTCAATCCAATTGAGAATCTGTGGTATGACTTAATGATTGCTGTTCACCAGTGGAACCCATCCAACTTGAAGGAGCTGGAGCAGTTTTGCCTTGAAGAATGGGCAAAAATCCCAGTGGCTAGATGTGCCAAGTTTATAGAGACATACCCCAAGAGACTTGCAGCTGTAATTGCTGCAAAAGGTGGCTCTACAAAGTATTGACTTTAGGGGGGAGGGGGGTGAATAGTTATGCACGCTCAAGTTTTCAGTTTTTTTGTCTTATTTCTTGTTTGTTTCACAAAACAAAACATTTTGCATCTTCAAAGTGGTAGGCATGTTGTGTAAATCAAATGATACAACCCCACCCAAAATCCATGTTAATTCCAGGTTGTAAGGCAACAAAATAGGAAAAATGCCAAGGGGGGTGAATATAAATATTTATATGTAGTAGTGTTCAGCATGCTCCTAACAAGGTCTCCACAAAACACCTCACTTTTAGTTTGCAGCATTTGGAAACAAAAATGCTAATACCACATGCGAGTCAATGGCGGGAACAGCAGAGAAGACAAAATGTGCTTTCATGAGAGGGAGTTTCTGAACACATAAATCCCCTGTGCTCTCTTTGATGAGGCTTGAATTCACGATCTATCATGTAACACTACAAAAGCAGCCACAACCTCCACCCCCAAATAGCACCATGTGAAAAATACAAGGCCATATAACACATCTGAAACCAGGCCAAAATGAATGCCGTCTTGAGATGCTCACACAATCAATTTACCCTAATGCAAGTGGACAGGCGATCTTTCTGCTATAGTCAGCAGGCACAATATGCCATAATTACGTATTCACAAAATGCAAGCATCTTAAATGTTCGTGCAAAGGAACCAAAGCCTTTAAAACTAAATAGGGCCAGGGAAGATGCTAAAGGAAGTGATACACTCAGATCACTATAAGTAAATTACAACTCGTGTTCTTGCTAAGTATAGGAGGGCTCAACTCATTCCAAATAAATACACCGGCTCAAACCTTAGGTCAATACTGAAAAACAGAAGATTAGAGGAGCCCATATTTACAATGTGCTAAGTAATATGGTGGTCTGCATTGTTCCACTAAGAGGGCTAGGATATTCATGTACTTGGAACTGGGATAGTGTTGAAGATGTGGGAAACTTGACAGGATACTTTAACATCCACAACACAATATAAAAGTGACTACTAGGAATTTATGTTTTAGCTCCTGGAAGATCGCACAAGAAGGCATAATTATTCCTTATTTGAGTATTCTCTTTCAAGGGCTATGGTTGGAGACCATGTTAGCAGATGTCCTGCTCCTCTCTTCACATGTCAGGGGAGATTGATTGGCTCATAATTAGATTCAAACACAACCTGAAGAATAGTTAACTAGAGGGAGAACAACGGCAGTCCAACCTCTGGGAACAGGCCAGCGCCCTCACTTCAAAATACTCCAATCAGAAAATAGAGATACATCTATTATGGTTCTACTTTTTCCAATAGCATCAGAGAAAACCTTACACTGTATCTGTAATACTTTGTATGTTTTAAAGAGCGACTGCCTCTAAAAAAAAACTAATCCTTTTGAAAATGGCCTATGTGGCATTGATATGAGTCAGAAACATTTATTCTAGTGTCAAAATGTACTACATAGTGTAAATAGGATTATTTTGGTCATGAAGTCAGTCTCGTCTAAAACGGAGTCTGGAACCTCAGTGCGTAAACGAGTAAATGAAGGTTGGGTTTGGATTACAATTATGTTAACAAATCATTCCCCCTTTTGCCAAGCTCCACGTGCAAATCGCCCGTCCGTCCACTTCTCTTCCCTTCATTGAATGGGGCTCCGTTGTTTCATTGCCCCAACGTGTTCAAAGGTCACGGCCGTTTGAGAATGAAAAACCCTAGCTATACGGGTTGACCAACTATGGTTTGCATGCCCTACCGAAGCACCCTATCTTGCGGAATAGGTGGTTGGAGTTCGTTAGTCCCCAGTGGTGGTGAGTATACCGGTAGCTAGACCATAGACTGCTGGTTATGTATCTGGTTATGTACAGTGCATTCGGAAAGTATTCAGACCCCTTGACTTTTTCCACATTTTGTTACGTTACAGCCTTATTCTAAAATGGATTAAATATTTGTTTTTATAAAAAACAAAAAACAGAACTACCTTATTTATATAAGTATTCAGACCCTTTGCTATGACACTCGAAATTGAGCTCAGGTGCATCCTGTTTCCATTGATCATCCTTGAGATGTTTATACAACTTGATTGGAGTCCACCTGTGGTAAATTCAATTGATTGGACATTATTTGGAAAGGCACACACCTGTCTATTTAAGGTCCCACACTTGACAGTGCATTTCAGAGCAAAAACCAAGCCATGAGGTCGAAGGAATTGTCCATAGAGCTCTGAGACAGTATTGTGTCGAGGCACAGATCTGGGCAAGGGTACCAAAAAATGTCTGCAGCATTGAAGGCCCCCAAGAACACAGCGGCCTCCATCATTCTTAAATGGAAGAAGTTTGTAACCACCAAGACTCTTCCTAGAGCTGGCCGCCCGGCCAAAATGAGCAATCGGGGGAGAAGGGCCTTGGTCAGGGAGGTGACCAAGAACCCGATGGTCACTCTGACAGAGCTCTAGAATTCCTCTGTGAAGATGGAAGGACAACCATCTCTGCAGCACTCCACCAATCAGGCCTTTATGGTAGAGTGGCCAGACGGAAGCCACTCCTCAGTAAAAGGCACGACAGCCCACTTGAAGTTTGCCAAAAGGCACCTAAAGAACTCTCAGACCATGAGAAACAAGATTCTCTGGTCTGATGAAACCAAGATTGAACTCTTTGGCCTGAATGCCAAGCGTCATGTCTGGAGGAAACCAGGCACCATCCCTACGGTGAAGCATGGTGGTGGCAGCATCATGCTGTGGGGATGTTTTTCAGCGGCAGGTACTGGGAGACTAGTCAGGATCGAGGGAAAGATGAATGGAGCAAAGTACAGAGAGATCCTTGATGAAAACCTGTTCCAGAGTGCTCAGGACCTCAGATTGGGGTGAAGGTTCACCTTCCAACAGGACAACGACCCTAAGCACACAGCCAAGACAGTACAGGAGTGGCTTTGGGACAAGTCTCTGAATGTCCTTGAGTGGCCCAGCCAGAGCCCGGACTTGAACCCGATCGAACACCTCTGGAGAGCCCTGAAAATAGCTGTGCAGCGACGCTCCCCATCCAACCTGACAGAGCCTGAGAGGATCTGAAGGGAAGAATGGGAGAAACTCCCCAAATACAGGTGTGCCAAGCTTGTAGCGTCATACCCAAGAAGACTCAAGGCTGTAATCGCTGCCAAAGGTGCTCCAACCAAGTACTGAGTAAAGGGTCTGAATACTTATGTAAATATGATATTTCCGTTTTATATTTTTTATACAAAAATACCTGTTTTTACTTTGCTATTATGGGGTATTTTGTGTAGATAGTTGATGGAAAAAACAATTTGATCAATTTTAGAATAAGGCTGTAACGTAACAAAATGTGGAAAAATACTTTCAGAATGGACTGTATATTTTGATAATCATTATCACCATCATTGCTAGCATAGCTGACGTTATCTAGCTACCTAACATTAGCCTACTTCAATACAACTCGGATTTGATATTTCAAAAGAAGGCAAATAATTAATGCAGTATAACTTTAGCCAGCTAACTAAGATTGAGGGGACCACCGTACCCTTCCCCATTGCTTGCTATTTTTGACAAACTTTGCTAGTAACAGTAATGGCAACATTACTGTCTCATTAAAGTAAATTTAACGACATCATAATATGGCAAAGTTGTTTCATACTAATTCCTACTTTAGCAATGTCATTGTACTTCCATGCCACTCTAAGTTAGTGTAATTTAGACAAAACAGTCACATTAGCCTCCGAGGTGCAACCCATGTCTAAGGCACAAATAAGGACGCAGCTATGGTGGTACTAGCTAACTTATGTCTAGCAGCAACAAACTCAAACCAACCCAGGGCCATAGCAAAACATGTCACAGTTGGTTGCATAGTGTAACGGCATCACCGGCCTGAATCTAATCCAATCTGGAGCCAGTCAGTCTACATCTGTAAAGCATAGAATTAGCTTCCAATTGAGATTGTTATTTCTCAAGCTATGCTTATAGTTGAGGGATGATGACAATCGTTGACCCTGTTTTTCTGTTAGACAAAGTACACAGTTGGGTGCCAGACTGATCCCCTTGTCATGGATGGATCACAGGACCTACCCGAAGGAGAAAAGGTGAGTATCATAACATGTCCAGCAATGTGATTGCAATGGTTTAGCGACCTCCAAAAATCATTTAATTCACTGTTCACTTGCTATTTTCACAGCTTGTCAGGCAAGACCTCAGAATATAAGTGGGTCATGCAACACAAGTACCCTTGTGACACCTCCTCCGTTGTTGCCAGTCTCCCTCGACTCCTATGAAAAGGACACACCATCATTAGGCCTCTGACAGTGACCCGAGTTACTGCCCATATGATACAGACGGCTTCATCAACAAGGACAGGTAATGTTTGTTATGTGAAATGTGAATAGTTGTATTCAAAAATACCCAGCTTGATAAAATAGTAGGCTAATTCCCCAGCCAAGCAGATACAACTAGTAGATTACTTTTGGTTGTGAAGTGCATTAGCAAAAAGCTTTGTCCTTTCTTTAGAACAAAATGCAATTCACTACTTGGCTGTCTATTATATCACCCTTTTACAGGCCCTCCCAGTCAACACCACCTCATAAGATTGCCTGCTGCAGTTGTTCGAGAGATTTTGCAGCCGAACATGCAGCATAGAGAAGACCAGCAAGGAGGCCCTCATCAGCATCATGCAGACAAGCCCTCGCTGTGAGCATTCCTACGAATGGAACAGTCAGCCACTTGTTGGCAAGTATCCGGCCAGAAACCTTCACCTGTCAGTGGCAACAGCTTTCACAGGCTCATCATTTGTACAAGTATAGAAGGTAACCCACTTTATTACTTTGATAGATTTGATAACCCTATAGTGAAACATAATTTATGTAAACTGACATTACTTGTTGCTTATTTTCTACTTCTTAGATGCATACAATGTCCAGGGCATATCTTAGCCTGGTGGAACCAGCCTGATCACTGTGTTCACCATTCTATTTCACTTCACATTTTATGATATCTGAAGTGAAATACATTTACATTTACATTTACGTCATTTAGCAGACGCTCTTATCCAGAGCAACTTACAAAAAGGTGCATTCACCTTATAGCCAGTGGGACAACCACTTTACAATGTTTTTTTTTTTTTGTAAATAGAAAGGTGAACGCAGCGATCAGGTTGGTTCCACCAGGCTAATCATAACCACCATTGATAATGTATCAGTGCTCTGTGTGTGTGTGTGTTTGTGTTTGACCGACCAGTATCTTTGATGAGGGGCTGATCTACACTGCTATGCCCGTTAATGGGGCTCTGTCAAAGATCTCACCTCCAGCCTCACCTCTTGCCTGCTCACCAACGGTCGTCGATGGGGAGAAGAGAATTAGGTAGGTTTAGTTTGACCTGTTCAAACTTCAACATAGTATATGTTTATGTGTCAGATATCACCTATCCCTAACTGCCATTGGTTATAGAACAGTGAATGTGTGTATGTGTTCACAGATGCATGAGATGCAGAGAGAACTGGCACTCAACACATCCACTCAACACATCCACTCAACACATCCAGAGTGATTACTAATAATACAGCAGAGCATAAATGTCTAGTATTAGCAACACCCTTTTCATTCCATGTGTCACTGATGAGCTCTGCCTCAACTCTGCCTATTTCTACAGATGGCCTGGAGATGCTTTTGCCAGACGGCGGCCTCAGTCGTTTGATGGGGAAAACATAATTGGGTATGTTTTATCTGACCTGTTCAAATGTCAGCATAGTACCTGTTTGTGTGTCAGATATTACCTATCCTAACTGCCATTAGTAATAGAAAAGTGACTATGTGTTCACAGAAACGTGTATGGAGCCAGCACATGGAGACTTGTAAGATGATGTGATGAAGTCCTGACTGACAGACGGGCTTGATACTCTCTGAATGGAGAGAGACCTTGAACTCAGCATAACATTTTTACTAGACACCACTTTTATTTGGGTCTTTTTTATCATTCAATTGAATGGTATCAGTCAATATGGGGAGGGAGAAACCCTGTGTATTCTGCACCAGGATCAGGGAACTCCTGTTGTATATGGGACACCACACAGGAAGGTATGACCACTCTGACATGTTTGCCAAGGTAGCCCCATTACCACCAGACAAAATGCAAATAGGCAGTATCTGTATTGGCTGGGAATTACAATGAAAGATGAAAGGTGCACATTGTTATATGTGACTCGTTTCAGGAAACTAGGCGTATGTCTCGCGTCACTACTTCACAGGAGCGCCATTTGAATGTAAACTGTCACGATCGTTGGAGGAAGTGGACCAATGCGCAGCGTGATGAGTGAACATACTTTTAATTTGATTCACCACACGAAACAAAACAACAAAACGATACGTGAAGTCCTAGGTAACAGACACAAACCATACACGGAACAAGATCCCACAAAACACTGTGGAAAACAGGCTGCCTAAGTACGGTTCCCAATCAGAGACAACAAGCAAGAGCTGACACTCGTTGCCTCTGATTGAGAACCACCCCGGCCAACACAGAAACACATGAGCTAGATAACGAACCTAGAACACAAATACATAGAAACTACACACCCTGGCTCAATATAACAGAGTCCCAGAGCCAGGGGCGTGACAGTACCCCCCAAAGGCGCGGACTCGCGACCGCGCCAAACATAAACCGAACAGGGAGGGCCGGGTGGGCATTCCTCCTCGGAGGCGGTTCCGGCTCGGGCTTGACCACCACCCTCCAACAATCCCCCGTAGCGCCCCTGGTCGGTCTGGCCCCGCTGGCTGGAGCTGGACTGGACATCGGTGGAGCGGATTGCTTAGGCTCCGATGTGGAGCAGCTGACCGGTACCTGACCAGGCACCGGTGACCCAGGCACGGGCTGTGCCGGACTGATGACGCGCACCACAGGCTTGGTGCGGGGAGCAGGAACGAGCCGGACCGGGCTGACAACGCGCACCACAGGCTTCGTGCGGGGAGCAGGGACGGGCCGAACCGGGCTGACGAAGTGCACCACAGGCTTGGTGCGGGGAGCAGGAACGGGCCGGACCGGGCTGACGATGCGCACCACAGGCTTGGTGCGGGGAGCAGGAAAAGGCCGGGCCGGGATGGCGACGCGCACCATTGGCTTAGTGCGGGAGCAGGAACAGGCCGGGCCGGGCTGGCGACACGCACCATTGGCTTGGTGCGGGGAGCAGGAACAGGCCGGGCCGGGCTGGCGACGCGCACCATTGGCTTGGTGCGGGGAGCAGGAACAGGCCGGGCCGGGCTGGCGACGCGCACCATTGGCTTGGTGCGGGGAGCAGGAACAGGCCGGGCCGGGCTGGCGACGCGCACCGTAGGCTTGGTGCGGGGAGCAGGAACAGGCCGGACCGGGCTGGCGACGCGCACCGTAGGCTTGGTGTGAGGGACAGGAACAGGCCGGACCGCACTGGGAACACACACCACTGGCCTTACCCGGGGATCAGGAACGGGCCGGACCGGACTGGCAACACACCTCAGTACCTCTCGCCGTGCCTCTACATTTTCCTTCCCTCTACTCGCCAATGGCTCCCGTAACCCGGTGGCCTTCTCTCCTCGTCCACTAACTCGCCCCTTATCTGCCTCCAGCAGCCCCGTCGTCCACAGTGTGAGCCCCCCCCTAAAAATTTATTGGGCTTGTCTCTCCCCCGTGGATATGGCCTCCATGGCTCTCGCCAGACTCTCCACCCTCTGCTCCCAAGTCCAACCTATCTCCTCCTCACGCTGCTTGACCCAGTCGAGGTGGACATCCGCTAAAATTACCTCTGGCGTTGGCTCCTGGACACGCTGCTTGACCCAGTCGAGGTGGATATCCGCTAGTGTTACCTCTGGCGTTGGCTCCTGGACACGCTGCTTGGTCCAGTTTTGGTGGGATCTTCTGTCGTGTATGGTTAGTGTCTGTTACCAAGGACGTCACGTATCGTTTTGTTCTTAGTTGTGTAAGTACTCTAATAAATAAGTATGTTCGCAAATCACGCTGCGCATTGGTCCACTGTGTATGACGATCGTGACAGTAAACATTCTTTTTTTTAATCAAAATGTGTTTTCTGGCAGAAATCCCTACTGGAACATGTGAACTTTCAAGTGTCTTAATAACAAACTTTTATGCCATCTGTAAATACGAATACAATTGTTAAATTACGAGCCTAGTTGGTTTGGCCATGGAAAAACACAGCAACCTTCCCGCTAGCCATGATTGGCTGAGATAATGAGTGGGCTGGACATGCCGAGAGATAAGTTCAGATTGTTCTGCCATGTAGCTTGCATCTGTCTATAATATGAGCTGGTCAGTATGTGTAGGTAATCATTTCTAACGGTGCATTTTTGAAAGATATCACATAGTAGAACTACATAAGTGTTGCTCTCCACTTTCTGGAGGACTGAGTTTTGAAATCAGTGGAATTAGAGTATGATAGCTAAAGAGATGGAGAAAATTCAGGCGTAAAGAGAACACAGAAAACTCTGGATTACTCCGGATCAAACTAAGGGCAACAATGGCACCCGTGACAGAGAGGGAGAAGCGTCCAACCATGTATACGGGTAAGAGAGTCTAGCTAGCTATATTTTCAGATATTACACATTTCTAATTTTGTCAGAAAGTTGTTTTCATTTCAAGTTAAAGTGTACTGTTAGCTAGCTTGCTAAGGTTAGCTGGCTGGCTAGCTAGCTACGTTACGTGTATGATCTGTGTAGTAATATTATTCGTATCTCAGAGCCATTTGCATTGCTAGCTAACATTGAACCTGGTTGGTTAGCTACCTGCAGATTCATGCAGGGTAGTAATGTTATGAGTTGGGATTATGGTTCATTGTTTAGCTAGCTAGCTACATGTCTAAACAAAAGACTCCACTATGCAAGTAACTATTTCAATAGAATGTTTATGATGTCACTGCGACAACTGTCGATAGACGTAGCTGGTCAATTCGCACAATAACTGACGAATTTACGAACGCTCAACACCCGTTGAATATGGCCTTTGTCAGTAAACGTTGGCAAAAAAAGCGTAATTAAATTGTTGCCAGCAGCACAGTTGCAGTCACCAACGCTCTGGATAACATAAAACCAGTCTAACCAGCTCTGCTAGGGCGAGTAAAATGATCAGAGTGAGCTGTTCTCTCATTTGTGTCTGGAAGTAGCTAGCAAGCTAGACAACGTTAGCCAGTTAGCTTGGGTGCTTGACCGCTGTTGTTAGGTCCGAACACTCGGATCAACCCTACTTTTCGGCCAGTGTGCACTCCGAGAGCTAATGCTCTGAGTTTACGAACGCCCAGAGCACACTCTGGCACTCCAGATTAAATTTACAAACACACCCGTAGTATAAACCAGTCTTGAAATCTTTGGTTGTTTAGTACATAGCCTCACATGTGAATCGTTAAAGAGATGGGTGGGGCTAAAGCTTAAAAGGGTGTGAACGATGCTGAATGGGTGTAGACAAAGAAGAGCTCTCCAGTAGGTACCAAAACATTCAAGTGCCATTTTCTCAAAAGTGAGGTTACAAGTTTATCAACTTTCAAAGCATAATTACTTTCCCATTGTTTCTCAACTGTAGTGTATGATATACCATTTTCTAGCTCTGAGTCTCTACTTTTATCCAATGTAAAAAACACAATTTCACATTTTGCTACATCAGACCGAATCGAGCCGGTCGGTCACATAATAGCAGAATGCTGCTTCTATGGTATTATGTAAAGGGTTGTTTATTCTACATGGACGTGTTGCTACATTTGAAAGTGATCAAAATACTTAGTTTAGAATATCTACATAAATTCAGCAAATGCATTCTTCTCATATTACTCTGTAGGCTACTGCCCTATTCAAAGGTAATTTGCTGTCATTTGATTGCTGTTTTGTTTAATAATGTGTTTGATTGTTGTGTTGCTGTGATCAGGACACCCTTGTGAATGAGTAAATAAAAGCTTTTTTCCGGCATCTCACCATACATCTGCCTGCAGTTATGGAATTCAACCTGCAGGTTTGTTTGTTGTGATAGAGTGGGGGGAAACAGCTGTGGGCAAGGTTCTGACAGATGGGTGTGTCTTGGTGCTGGCAACACACCCAAGAAACACCCACATCAAATCACACCGCCAAGCCAACTCATGCTTGGCTTCTATCATGGCCACCAGCATTTCTTGAGGAGCAAGCAAAATAACGAGGCCAAATCAGCGGGTGCAGTTACCCCTTAAAAGATTGTTGTCATTAAAGTATGCAATTCACAGCAGAAATATATGATAATTTCACGAGGTTAAGATCATGAATGTTAATATCACTCAGTTTGCTTTCAGTTTACTTTTTCGAGATATGAAGTCAACTACAACAATGTGAGGTACTGTATCTGTACACCACAGGAGGTTGGTGGCACCTTCATTGGGGAAAAGGGGTAATGGCTGGAGCAGAATAAGTGGAATGGTATCAAATACCATTCCATTTGCGCCGTTCCGGCCATTTTTATGAGCCGTTCTCCCCTCAGTAGCCTCCTGTGCTGTACATCAATGGCAGATGGAGTTGGTTTAGGGAATGTACACTACGGGTCAAAAGTTTTAGAACACCTACTCATTCAAGGGTTTTTCTTTATTTCTACTATTTTCTACATTTTAGAATAATAGTGAAGACATCAAAACTATGAAATAACACATATGGAATCATGTAGTAACCAAAAAAGTGTTAAACAAATCAAAATATATTTTATATTTGAGATTCTTCAAATAGACACCCTTTGCTTTGATGACAGCTTTGCACACTCTTGGCATTCTCTCAACCAGCTTCATGAGGTAGTCACCTGGAATGCATTTCAATTAATTAAAAGTTAATTTGTGGAATTTCTTTCCTTCTTAATGCGTTTGAGCCAATCAGTTGTGTTGTGACAAGGTAGGTGGGGTATACAGAAGATAGCCCTATTTGGTAAAAGACCAAGTCCATATTATGGCAAGAACAGCTCAAATAAGCAAAGAGAAACGACAGTCCATCATTACTTTAAGACATGAAGTTCAGTCAATACATAATATTTCAAGAACTTTGAAAGTTTCTTCAAGTGCAGTTGCAAAAACCATCAAGCGCTATGATGAAACTGGCTCTCATGAGGACCGCCACAGGAATGGAAGACCCAGAGTTACCTCTGCTGCAGAGGATAAGTTCATTAGAGTTACCAGCCTCAGAAATTGCAGCCCAAATAAATGCTTCACAGAGTTCAAGTAACAGACACATCTCAACATCAACTGTTCAGAGGAGACTGTGTGAATCAGGCCTTCATGGTCGAATTGCTGCAAAGAAGCCACTACTAAAGGACACCAATAAGAAGATACTTGCTTGGGCCAAGAAACATGAGCAATGGACATTAGACCGGTGGAAATTTGTCCAAATTGGAGATTTTTGGTTCCAACCGTCGTGTCTTTGTGAGACGCGGTGTGGGAGAACGGATGATCTCCGCATGTGTATTTCCCACTGTAAAGCATGGAGGAGGAGGTGTTATGGTGTCTGTGATTTATTTAGAATTCAAGGCACACTTAACCAGCATGGCTACCACAGCATTCTGCAGTGATACGCCATCCCATCTGGTTTGGGCTTAGTGGGACTATCATTTGTTTTTCAACAGGACAATGACCCAACACACCTCCAGGCTGTGTAAAGGCTATTTTACCAAGAAGGAGAGTGATGGAGTGTTACATCAGATGACCTGGCCTCCACGATCACCTGACATCAACCAAATTGAGATGGTTTGGGATGAGTCGGACAACAGAGTGAAGGAAAAGCAGCCAAGTGCTCAGCATATGTGGGAACTCCTTCAAGACTGTTGGAAAAGCATTCCAGGTGAAGCTGGTTGAGAGAATGCCAAGAGTGTGCAAAGCTGTCATCATGGCAAAGGGTGGCTATTTGAAGAATTTCAAATATAAAATATATTTTGATTTGTTTAACACTTTTCTGGTTACTACATGATTCCATATGTGTTATTTCATAGTTTTTATGTCTTCACTATTATTCTACAATGTAGAAAATAGTAAAAAATAAAGAAAAACCCTTGAATGAGTAGGTGTTCTAAAACTTTTGACCAGTAGTGTACATGTTTTTCTTCTTCTCTTTTTTAACAGATGGGTAGCCTACACAGAGTGGCTAATCTGAGTGGGTGTAGCCCTCAGAGTGCATGCATTCAGTGATGCAAATGGGGGCCGCAAACAGATGTGGCTCTAAATAGTATCACACAGAGATCCCCGCGGCTGAGGCCCACTATGGCCCCTTGCTGCACTGGGTGGGGGAACCACAGAAATTAAAATAAATTAATGTCTCTGGGTTAAGCACCAGTTGGTTCATGACTCTAAAGACAAGCATCGGAGGATAGGAGGGGGAAATCCGCATTTTGCAGTGATGTGTGAAGATCTCCAGGGGTGGCATGGGTGAGGGTGATAGAGAAAGGGGTGAGGGGGTTGGAGAAGGGATGAGAGGGTTGGAGAAGGCTTGGGGGTGGAGAAGGGTTGAGGGTTATGGAGAAGGGGTGAGGAGGGAAAGCCTATTCTATGGAGAGGGTTTATACAGAGAGAAGGGGATATTTTTGGATGGAGAAGAGCCATGGTTAGTACAGGTCATGAATAAAGACTTGTCTCAGATACATCTGGGCACTGAATGGATCTGTGATTTTAATGGCTCAGTGGGTTAGGTTATGGTGCTGGAAACATCTGGGTTGTGGGTTCGATTGCCACATACTGAATATGCTGTTTGTATCAGTCTAATATATCAGAAGTCTAATCCACTTCAGTCATTAAAAACATTGTGGCAGAGAGGAGGCTGAGGTGAGATAACTGCTGTTTATCCTGCTACTGAATCAATGTTTCACCTTCCCAGTTCATAAAGCCGTTTCAGGTCACTAAGAATCTCAATAAAATCTCCAGCCAGGTGATGAGCCGACACTTCCAGTGTCAGATGACAGCGAGTAACAACAGCTCTTTTAGTAGGAGTGGATTGTGGACGGATAACACTCTTCACAGTGACTTGCTCCTAGCCGCTACACAGTCTCTTTGAAGTCATGATAGCCCGGCTATGTGGCCACAGGGTGACGGGTGCCGTCTGAGCTGAAGGAACCCTGGTGTCAGACAGACAGATAGACAGACAGACAGACAGGCGAGAGAAGAGGCTGGCCTTGTCCTCATGGAGGTTTTAGTGGTTTTAGTGCATGGCCATCTCTCCTAGATCCTAAAATTTTGCAACTGCCTCCATTCAAACGAGTTACAAGTCCAAATAATACAAACTTCAAAACGTTCTAATAAGAACAGCAATGCTTGTATGCAGTTGTATGCAGTTGCATGCCAATTATGAGAATAAACATTTTTTTTAATGATAAGTAAACAGAAGAAGCAGAACAATGTGAGTGGCAGAGTAACAATAAGGACGTTCCTAGAGACGTCTGGCTGCTTGATCTTATTCCCCAATAAAAGAGGTCCCTATACCATTGAGACATTTGTCTTGTAAAGCTGTGAGCATTTTACGCACAGCCTTCCCTTATGGGGGCCTGCTGGTGTGAAGGGATTATTGATTTTTAAGGCCTTGGCATCCCAGTTGACCCAGAGCTTAACCCTCCACTGGAGAGCATCATTCCATGGCAGGGGCTGGAGATGCGGCTCGTCGGGAAGGAAGTAGTTTGAAATGCATGACAACGCAGCACCATTATCACCAGCACAGTGCTGGGGAGCATCCATCCTGACATGCCCCAGCCCCTGGCATCTCAGGAATCCTAATGGTGTCTTTACGATCCGCTCGGTGAGATGACAAAGACATCAAGGAGACATTCAGAGAATTGGAGGGCGGTCCACCAGCTGTCCAGAGGTAGAGGGGCTAGTCTGTGTCTCACCCCTGTCTCACCACCGCTGATGGTCAAGTCGATTGACCGCTCAGTGTCAGAGGGGGGATCAATTGAAACGCTTTCCCAACTGAGATTCAATATTTTCTTAGAGGTTAGGTGCCAGGATGATGCCTACAACACATTGCCAGTGAACTGACGAACACAGTATGAGCACACCAGCACATTCTACTATTGCATGCTTTTGCATCTTGGCTGCTGTTTCATGTTTTAATTGATATTTATAGTTTATTTATATTCGAAGAGAATAACAACTGGCATACAGTATCTAACATATTCATCATTATTTGAAAATGTTTTTTTTTGTCTATACATAAAGAAAATGCTCCATAATGCAAAACAAACAAACAAGAACAGCATGTGGCTCTTGAAACTGAGTGTTTTATCTCTCCTGGTTCCTGACACCATATCTCCTTTAACACCCTCGGTATGGGTTGTGTTGACCCTTGTTTTGTTATCCAATACCCCAGAGTTCCAGGCAACACCAGCATTCCTCTACACACCCACTCCCCTGCTACGCTAAAGGCTTCCGCATGCTTCCCAGCCAAAACAGTTCGGAAGAGTGTACGTATATGATGACATTTTGTGACGTTTTTGTTCATTTTTGACTTCGATAAAGGTTTTTTCGTTTGTTCGGGCACACAAAATGTTTTCTTGAGGCAAGCCGAAGTCAGTAGCCGAAGTCTACGCCCCTTCGTCGGTGATTGGTCAACAGTAGGGATTCTTCAGTAAAGTCTTTGTTGTCATTCAACGAGAGACGACTCGTTTTCATGCACATTTTATCATTTAGAAATACTGCACCAAACATCTTCGTTAGATGTAAAATTGCACGACTAAGATCTTGGCAAAAAACGTCAAAATCAATTACAGATTTCTTGAATTATCTTAGATTAATTCTGACTATTTTGAGGAAGTGGCTATGGCGTCTCAAAATGGACAAACAGTATTATTGCTGCTTTTTTTCTCGTTTTTTCAACCGAATGTCTTTTAAGGGAGTAAGCGAGCACACCCGTTCGGCTAGCCGCCAGCCGAACTGAAGCATGCTGACGCCTTAACCCCTTACAACCCCCACCTCTCCTCCCCCCTCTCCCTCCACCATCCCTACCCAGATCCATATCCAGGTTGATCCCATCTGCACAACTCAATCCTCCAAACCCACAAAAAATGGAGTGTAGTGGCTTCAGTCAGTCAGTCTCACAAACCCCTCTCTCCCAGGGCTATGGGCTACCCAGCCTTATCTACAACCGTTTGTAGCAGCCTTTAGCGGTGAAGGGCCTCACAATGTTTTTCCTGCAGGGGAGGAAACTCTCTTTCAAAGGTCTCAGACAATTCTCAACGTCTCCTTTAGGGCTGTCACAGTTCATCAGTTAACTCAAGTTACATTTTTGTAATTTTAGTGCTCAAACTATAATTTTTTTAAATTAATCGTATTGTCTGAAAGTGTTGAAAATACACTGAAAACATCCAAAATACATAATCTACACCGCTAAAAACAACAATGAGATGTCAGAACAAGTTTACATTGAGGTTAAAGAAAGTGTGCTTTATCAATCTACCTGATTTTGCTAGCCGTTACTTTGGACAAAATTAAAACGCCAATATTCTTGTAACGCTTTTGTATAAAAAAAACTTACATTACAGCTCAATTTGGGTCAATTCAGAATTTGCGGTTAATCGTGATTAATCACAGCAATTCCTGCAATTAACTAGATTACATTTGTTTATCGTTTGACAGCCCTAGTTAACTTTATTTGCTTAAAAATGGCATCAAATCAAATCAAATTTTATTTGTCACGTGCCGAATACAACAGGTGTTGTCTTAACCAACAATGAAGTTTTAAGAAAAATAAGACCTAATCATTTTTTAAAACTAAATAAACTAAAGTTAAAATAAAAGAGCTATACACAAGGGGTACCGGTACCAAGTCAATGTGCGGGGGTACAGGTTAGTCGAGGTAATTGAGGTAATATGTACATGTAGGTAGGGGTAAAGTGACTATGCATAGATTATAGATAATAAACAGCGAGTAGCAGCAGCGTAAAAAAATAAGTGTCAGCTTGCAAGACGTTTTGCTACAATAAATGTATTAATCATGCATATGTTTAATATGAGAATAAAGACGAGAAGAAAGCTGACAATGTCTTTTAGCTGGAATATGGCTGGAGTGGTCAACTTACATGCCTTTGGTATTCCAATGGGAAGGCCTATGCCCCTGCAGACTGGTAAATCCATCCTCTCTCCCTCCCCTACCTGCTTTCATCCTGGGTTGGAGCAGAAGCGAAACTCTGTAAACACGGTGGGTGACTTTGTGCTGATAGCCAACATCCCTGTGTCCACGCACCTCTGGCAAGACAAACACTGGCTGGAATTCATAGGGGGTCACACAGGTCGTTCATGGGGCCCAGGGGCATTCACACTGTGTGTGTGTGTGTGTGTGTGTGTGCGTGCATGCCTTTCTGTATATCCTAACACACTAACAGCTAGTGGAGGAAGTCACCCCTCCTCTTCTACAGCTGAACAGTGGGAACATTGCTTACCAAGCTGACTTACCAAGCTGAGAGACGGAAGGGCAGGAACAATGAGCGCAAGTGTACTGATGGACCACCCCATATTGTAGAGATATCATCTCCCTGCCTTCCAATAGGTGAGGCCCTTGACTTTGAGGGCTAATAAAAGTGCCATTAAACATCTATCAACAACAAGGATCTGCTGAGGGAGAGGTGGTATGTAGTCACACCCTCCACATCACAATCCACAACCCCACTGTGTTGTTCGTTTGCGGCAGAGCTATCACACAAAGAGGGGCTGTGCCCTCATTGGCAAGTAACAAAACAACAGTCACAAAAAAGAGTCATAAACAAGGGGTCTAACACAATGGTCCCATTTCAGCACAAATGAGAAAGAAATGCGGCCAAGAGCTGATTTAAGGCAGAGGACCCTTCTTGTAGAAAAGGGTCATTCTTTCACAGTCACCCCCTCATAAATGTGTCACTTCTCTTTGTGTCACGTATAATTCTCCTCATGCGTTGATTCACATCTTTTTCCAGCTCTTGCTTCATAGGGCCTGAACAATCAAACATCCATTTTCCTCATCATAAACCAGCCTTACAAAACATCCCAGCTGCACTGTGTGAGTGTTCAGAGATTGAACAGAATGTCAGGGTTAGTATATGATTCCTGTTGACGAAGCTTGTGCTGTTAATTGGGCTCAGGAGTGGCCACACACGCAGAACCACAGGCCCACTGGATGCTCAACGGGATGCCAATATATTACAGCACCATTACAGCACCATTCTATTTCTCAGACACGCACCAGGGAAGTAAATTAAATCATCTTTATTTTGGCTAGGTGTCAGAACACTATTCAATCCCATTAGCATGAAAATCTTTTGCACCATTGTTATTTGACTATTTCTAGGTTGTCTGAAACTGCACTACATTGTTAGCTGGTTTCCTGCTAGACTACAACAAACCAGAGACCTTGAGACCAGTTGACCTTCTAAAAATATCCCAAAATAAAGTTACAATAAAATAAATTCTTCCATTGTGATGCAATGGTCTTGTACTCAGCAAACAAAGCCCAGAATACATTACTGGTGCTTTTCACCAATATAAATAGTCTTCAATGACACATAGCTCTGTGATCACAGCAAACCTTCCCTTGAGATGGCCATTAAGTGAGAGCATGGGAAAAATACTAACATGTGTAAATCAACTCTCCATATATGTATTGTACTGCATATAAGATATTGTTCTGTTTCAGGGAGCATTTTTCTGCTAGGGAAAGCACCATGACACAATTAACTTCCTCTGATTTTTTAAACTCAATAAATAGTTTTAGGGCTGTAATTAAATATTGTCCACACAATGACGAAACAAAGAGTGAGTCACCCAAGTCGCCCTCACACACAGTCAGTCACACAAGTGACTGAAAAAGCATCCCATTCGACAATTAAGACACATGTTTATTACCTTGTCATTGTCACTGTGAGAATACATAGGCTAATGCACAGAATATCCACACACAAATCGTCAGTGAATGAAATTGAAAGCGTTCAGTAAAGCCATAGTAGTTATGAGAACACATCATCCTCCTCCTCATCATCATCATCATCATCATCATCATCATCATGGCTAAACTGACTATTATTATTAATATGATGAAGAGCCGGTGTGGCTGCTCTGGCCTTAGCGGGCCTGTTAAGCATCTTGTCCCCAATAACAAGGCAGACAGTATGCCATATGATCCTCCTAAAGAGAATCAGGACCACCAGCACTACCATGAGAGCACCGGAGAACATGGTAGAAATAACAGCAATGGAAACACTAAACTTGGTTAACCCAGAACTAAAATCTCACCTAATTTCTGTCTGTCTCTGTCTGTCCACAAGATATTATGCAACCACTACTAGTCTAGGATACTGATTAATTCCTCTCAACTCCTCCCATATTTACCTTTATTTACATTTCTCTCCCTCTCCCTCAAACATGTGAATCTATTAATCCTAGAGCAGAAATAGAGCCAGTCCTGCTAAGGAATGTGATTGTATGCTGCTCACAAACCCAGCCTATAGAGACAACTCAGAGGCGGTGGAATGGGGTGCAGTGGTGGTGTTGGTGGGGAGGGGGGGACCACAGTCCACAGCACTATTCATCCCTGTCTTCAGCCACTTCAGCCTGCTAACAATGATAGCTCTGTCAAGAGGAACTCCGGAGCAATCTCCTGCTCCCTTCAGAAAGGAGCCCTGATTTGTGGAGTGTGCCTCACACCCTTCTCCCTGTGCCTCCTTTTCTATCCCTCCTTCCCTCCTTTCTTCTCAGCTGCTGATGTCATCCAAAATCATCCAGAGGAGCAGCTGCACAGCGAAACTGCGTTCTCTCACTCGCTTGCACTCTTTCTCTAAATCTCTTTATTTTCTTTCTCTTTCCAGAGGCATGCAAGGCTGTCACAGGGAAGGAGAAGAGGGCTGCAGAGACAATTGGCTCCTTTCTCTCCTCTATCACTTCAAATCTCCTTTTCTGTCCACCACTGTATCCTGTTTGAAGAGGTGTCCGGGTTCAGAACAGCCTGAGGGACAGGCTGTCGTGTGTTGGTAAAACAAACACACAACTGGAAAATCAACTGTAGCTATCTCCCCATTGGGCCACCAAAGCCTGACTCCAACAGATGTTGTAGTCTAAGTATACTTTCTAAGTATGCTGTGTAAATATCACCAAAAAATTCCACCTTGCCTGACTGGCTTTTCCGTCTGAGGGGAGACGAGTCATAACCGTCTGCTGTGAAAGGTGTTGAGTGCACTAATCTGCCAGTAGTGTGAAGAACAGCCTTATCTTAAATAAAGTATAGGACTAATAGATAGAGTTTACCCATGGGGGTGTGATTTAAAGTCCTTGGTTTTGACTTTCCTGATAACATTAAGGGAAAACAGCCTGTTGACATTGAGATAACTTTCTCAGATTAGTTCCTGGTACACGTATTCAGATGTTTTTCAGTTTCAGAGCATTCATGTCAAGCCCATACACACAGATGCTTCCAAAAATTACATTGTCTGTCAAATCACATGCTAGCCCCTTTCTCAGTACCAGGCCTGGAGGTCTGACTCATGCTGGTTTCCATTCTTTCATCTTAATCAGGAATTGATTCAACCCTGGGGCTCCAGGTGAAGGTACTGTCTGGTCAATCGGTGACATTAATCAATCAATTAACTCCCAGGGAGGAAAGACAACCATCAATACTCCGGACCTTCATGCTTAAATGTGACTACCTCTGCTCTACCACATAGCAACAGAAGAGATAGCTAAGTGGAGTATATCCTTAGTCATGAGGGATCCATCCAGAATGGCTTCCAGAACATAGTTACCGTTACATAAATTGTAAGCTTAACCCTGCCTTGTCAGTGTGACCGCATGCAGAGCGCAAAGCTCCAGGAAAACAAAGATATAGATTGGGACTGCTTTTTATAATTTCTCTGCTATCTCCATAACGATCTGAGAAAAAAACACCTATCCCAGCATTCCACTGACCCGTTTGACCCATGAGCAGTGTGAGGTAAACCACAAGGCGGGGGGCGGCTAACCATTCTATTCTCAAACCCCCCACACTTCACCCACCACCTCACTTCACTCAGTCATGGAGAGCAAAGCGGAGTTGCCTGGGGGTCTGAGACCCTGACACAGGGCTGGGATAAGGTAGGGTGAGAACCAGGGGCGTCTGCTCTGTCTGCATGACGGGCAGTAAATAAACGGAGTCAACAGTAAATAAACACCAGCAACCGCCCACTCACCAAACACACAAAACACATAGCCCATGACCAGCAGTCCTACTGCTCAGGACTGATGTAGACCTGGCCAGGGGCTCTGGAGCTCTGGAGCTCTGGGAGAGATTGGAATGTCATGGTAAAAGGTTCTTCATGTGCGACTGATTCAGAGGTGAAACAGACAAAGTGCAGAGCAACAGGGCATCCGGGAAGCAGGACAGCCAGCCTCATTATGATGTGGAGGTCAACTAGCTGTGTTTGTTTAGCTCGATAAAGATACACAGGAGTTACTAAGTAAGTATCAACAAGAAGAATTTCAGAAAGAAAATCAAGCCTCTCTGGGAGTTGAGTCTACTGAAGAACGTTCAGAAAGAAATATGACAGTGTAGCCCACTGGTCCACCCACTTCTCTCTCAAAGCTCCAGAGCTAGTTCTCTAGCCTACAGAGACATGTTCTCTATCACTGGCTGATCTTTCATACCAACAAAGATGTCCACTGACCTTAGGTAACCCTTCTTTCACCTCAGACTTTATCAACATGATCAATGACCACACATACTGTACACAATAAATACAACATTATGAAGTGTCACAGTCTAAAAGTGATCATTGCAGTAAATGCAATGGCTTTCCTTGAAGGCACGCCATACTGTCCTTCTAGCTTCAGACAGCAGAAAGCGCTGAACCACGCAAACTGAGAAGCAGTAAAGGTGGTGTGTGTAGTTACTAAACACACAGTGGTGTCTCCAAGAAAGGAGAAGGGAGAGAAAAGAGGAAGTGGAAGTGGCAGACAATAACCCCAAGTGGAGAGGGCAGACTTCTGCTCTGGCACAACTTGAAAGGATGAAGGGGGTTGGATGGGGACGAAGAGGAGAGGAGAGGAGAGGAGAGGAGAGGAGAGGAGAGGGAGGAGAGGAGAGGGAGAGGAGAGGAGAGGAGAGGAGAGGAGAGGAGAGGAGAGGAGAGGAGGAGAGGAGGAGAGGGGAGGGAGAGGAGAGGAGAGGAGAGGGGGAGAGGGAGAGGAGAGGAGAGGAGAGGAGAGGAGAGGAGAGGAGAGGAGAGGAGAGGAGAGGAGAGGAGAGGAGAGGAGAGGAGAGGAGAGGACGGAGGTGGGGGATGGGTCATCCTCCATTGCTATGGCAGGAGCAGCCGTCTGGGTTCCCATCCAAGATTCAGCCTCCAACTTAGAGCCAAGCAGCCAGGGCACAGGACACAGGACTCACCCATGAACCATTCTGCAGCCTGGGTGGGCTTGCCTCCCTCTCTTCCATTCAGACCTGAGCTGATGAGTGCCTTCCAGATACACAGATACATAGGCCAGCGCAGATTACAACATCATTAAGCTACATCATATTGATGGAATCCTGAGGTGTCTGTCCACACTGACACCCACCTATTACTCACCAGGTCCTGTTTAGAGCATACGGTATCACAGTTTCTGCTTGCCATGGGTACGGAGAGTTTGGCAATTTTAAAGGAAAAGGGTTATGGTTCCTAAGGATAATTCATATCTATGCCAATGGAAACACATTAAATAATTCACAACCATTTGTGTGGTCATAATCATCATTATCATCAATGGAATAAATAAACAAACATAAATAAATAATTGATCAACAATTTCAAAGACTGTTGTGTGACTGTTGTGCAAACGTAATGAAAGTGGTCCTGACATACATGTATTTCCTTCTAATCAGACATCCAGTTCTTTCCATACCTTTAAGGAATGCCCCCCGCCCCCCTTAGCGCCCCTTCCTTCTCCCCTGAACAGTGTCAGAGAGGGGAGCCAGACAGGACCAGGAATGCCAGGTTTCACCAATCAACATCCGACACCACTATGCAAATCCAACATTTGCCTGCTGAGGTCACAGTACATTTCCACTACCAGACTTCCCAGCATACATTTACATTTACATTTTAGTCATTTAGCTGACGCTCTTATCCAGAGCGACTTACAGTTAGTGAATACATATATTTTTTTTATTTTTTGTATTTTTTTTACTGGCCCCCCGTGGGAAACGAACCCACACCCCTGGCGTTGCAAACGCCATGCTCTATCAACTGAGCTACATCCCTGCCGGCCATTCCCTCCCCTACCCTGGACGACGCTGGGCCAATTGTGCGCCGGCCATGAGTCTCCCGGTCGCGGCCGGCTGCGACAGAGCCTGGATTCGAACCAGGATCTCTAGTGGCACAGTTAGCACTGCGATGCAGTGCCTTAGACCACTGCGCCACTCAGGATGCAACAGTACCATGCAATACCATGCAACAGTTGGGCCATTGATGATCAGTCTGGTGATAGTAGGGTGAGAGAGGGAATAATCCTTATCTTAACTATGATCCGATCTCTCTGTAAAGGGAAACGTGATATCTAGCACAAGTTATGAAATGCACTGCACAGACCAGTTTAACCATTTTTAAGCTTTTAAAAAGTATGTCTGAACAAGTCATTTCCTCAGTGAGAAGTGAAGTTACATTCCTTTAACTTGTTACTAGTGTATTTAGATGCCTGTTTTGGCCAAGTTAAATGGAAATGTTAATGGAATCAAGAATAGGAGGGGGGGTAGGGTTATTGACAGAAAGGGGGCAACTAATAGTCGGCGCCATTCGAGCCCCACTAGTAAAGGGAAGGTTTAGTCAAAGAGAGGGTGTGTGTTTGTGTGTGTGTGTGGTTGGGTCAGGGTCTGCCTGTGCCCTGAATGCAGAGCTGTTCAGGGCAGATTTCACGGCTGGCTGATCACAGGCGTCCATGGGCCGACCCTCGCGACAGCTGCAAGGCCCCGCCGGCTGCCCCTGCTTCCCCCTCCATCCCTCCCTCCAGCACCCTCCCCACCTTGGCACAAAGGAGGCCCTGCACCAGAGTGCCTGACAGGCTACTGCCGCCGCTAACGAAGGCAACTGTGTGAGGCATGCGCGAGGAGGGGGGCCGCTAAAATACTGCACACCGTGCTAATCGAGCAGATGAGCGAAGTGAGGAGCCCCCTTCTCTTCAGCACCCTCTCTCTTCCCTCCTCTCTCCTCTCCCCTCCCTCCCTCCTCCCTCATCCAGACTACGAGGAGCTTTCTTTTCCATGAGATTATTCTCATTTGTTTCATTTTCACCCTCCTTTATTTCCAGCTCTCCCTTCATCTGACAAGTCTGCATCCATCCGAAATCCACACCAGAACATCTTGCACCGAGACGTCCGTGTTCCTTGCTTCCTCACTTCACTTCTCACATGCCTGGCCTGGTGGTGGTCTGGTCTGCCTGGGAGAGCAATGAAGACTACAGTTTACAAGGGTTAGGGTTGGAGGTCAGGACAATGTATGGACTTTGCAGCCAAGTCATATCAGAGGGCTGTAAGCAGAGTAAGGAGCTCAGCTAGGACATTCTAGTGAGGATGTCTGTTCCTTAGCTCCCAATCGCCACACCAACCATTCACCCAACTTCACCCCTGATTCCCATAGACTCCCTCCTTTTCAGGATCATCAATGAAATCAAGTTGGATGGATGCATTCAATTTACAGCTCAGGGATATAGACCCAGGATAGAGAACTGTTAGCATTGTCCCTTGGGAGCTCATGTTTATCATGTCAGCCTCATTGTATGGCACCCCCTCCGTTGACCCTGCATGTTGACCCCGCGACCCTCAGGGGTCAGCAGGCTCGACCACTAGACACCACACTGCTGCCCACAGCACTGTAATGAGCTTAGGTGGATCCGTCAGCCTCTGAGAAAATGTATTGGAGTGCAACAGTCTTAAACAGTGGTGACATGGACTTAAAGCAGAGAATAATCCTTCGCTTTAACAGGATGGGCCACTAAAATGCCAAAAACACACATGTCCATCCGGCCAAATCCAACAACAAATCCCGGCACATTTCCTCAAGGCACTTGGGGAGGCTACAGTCATACCAAAATGACACTGCACACTGAACAATACATGTAGTTCATTAAGGACTACAACGCCACGTTTTGAAACACACCTGAATTCACTACCTGTAACTCTCCCCACCTACTGTATAATCAGTGCAAAAACATGATTAAGAAATCAAATTCCCTAAAAATCACTGAAACAGCTTCGGACATTTTCAATGTAAGGTTGTAGATTTATTAAAGCCAATATAAACAGTTCCATTCTAGCAGTATCCATTACATGCCCTCTGCGAAGAGACTTGATCTATGAAAATATGTAGGCTCCCATTTAATGGAGAATGATTTGAGAGATTGGGAGGGAGAGCGAGTGAGGGAGAGGGGTGGCAGGTAGCTGCGTTCAACCAACCAAGACTAGACTCATTGTCCTGTCTCTGTGGGAAACTCTGAACACTTCCTTCAAGAGCGATTACCAGGAAACTTAAGATGCCACATCAGTGACCCTTCTCACGTTCACCGCAACTAAGTACAACTCTGCCCACAGGAGATGGCTCCCCCTCATCTTTACACACACACACACACACACACACACACACACACACACACACACACACACACACACACACACAATAATGTGGACTATGAACAATAGGCCCTTATATGGAGAGTAGGTTGATATAGGTTTTATATCTAAAGGGGGGTCAATCAGCATTAATAAAAAATATGAGACACTTTGTCATGGTGGATTACTGAGAAATCAGAACAACATTGGGATGGGAGCAGGGGTGATAAGAGCTGGGCCATAATGGACATCATATGATAACCTCATCATTATCATAGCAATGCAGAGCAGTCCTTCCATTTAATCAGGGTCCATCAAACAGCATAACTAAACAGCCAGCTATGTCCAATAACAGGGAACTGGACTTTTTTCATGTTCATGTTTGCACACCATGCCTGATAAAACTGGAAACACTGTAGGCCAAGGTCTTAAAAACTCCCATAAACGACAAGCCCTTTGTTTTCTCTTCATAGAACAAGTGGGGGTAAGATAGTCTCATAGAATTCACCACCTGTTGCATCTAGGACTTGTTGCATCTAGGAAGCAACTACTGCCCTCTAGCGGTGAGATCCCTCTGATTAAGTATGGAAGTTCCCCAGAGCAGTTCTGCTCTGACAGAGACTAATGGCTGCCTTGCCTCCTACAGACAGAGCCCAGAGGACAGCTGCAGGCTTCTGTCTACATGCCAATGTTGACCTAAACCTTTCTGGGGGAAAATCCCCCTCATTCGGTCCCCAGAAAAAACACCTTTGCTTCTTACTCTACAATCATCGGCCTCGTCGTCCCTATTCCCTCTCTAAAGACCTTTCTTCTTCTCACCTGTATGCAAATGAGCCTGCTCTCTATTGAGCGGGAGAGAAAGGCCAGTATGGGCAGACTGATTGCTTCCGCTGCTGAAGAATGCATTCCACACTTTGGCCACAAGTTAATTTATTACTGGAGAGTTACAGTGCCAGACACAGAGAGGGGTGTTTGCAGAAATCTCTTTTAATGTCATTAGGCTGGCAGAGCAACCAACAGTGCATTGAACAGCATCTCGTTTTTCTGAAGTGTGCTCTGCCATAAAGTGGGGAAGAAACTTGATGAAAGTATTCTTGTGGGTTTTTGACTGAGTATTTAATCACTGAAAAGGGCACTTCAATACAATATATGTAGCGAATGCTTAGTAATTTCAACTAAAATGCTTCTTATGGTGTTACGCAATTTGGAGTATTGATCAAAGCAATGCACTTCTGTCTCTCCCTCACACACCCAGAGTGGGAGCGAGAGAGAGACAGAGAGAGAGAGACAGAGAGAGAGACAGAGAGAGAGAGAGAGAGAGCGAGAGAGAGAGAGAGAGAGAGAGAGAGAGAGAGAGAGAGAGAGAGAGAGAGAGAGAGAGAGAGAGAGAGAGAGAGAACCAGCTGCTGCTTGCTAAAGATGGGCTGGGCGTGAGACAAGTTGAAAGTGGAATTTCCTGAACTTTTCCCCTCTCTTTCTCCCTTATTGTTTACAGCCCTTCTTATCCTGCATGGGGAGTAAAACCGGACAAACAGAAGCGAGAGGGAGGGGGCAGCGAGGCGATAAAGTGGCACCTGGCTGGCAGGTGTTGGAGGAGGCTGCCAGGGTGCACCGTGCCCCAGATCAATGGCCCCGCTCACCTGAGTGGGCACCAGCCCCTGCTCCGCCTCTCCACCAGGCAGAGAAAGGAGCTGGGTAGGGCCTGACTGACAGGTGCATCTGCTCCCACTCAGAGGAGGGCAGGGCAGGCAGGCTGCCATTGAACAGAAGAAAGGGGCCAGGTCCGTTTGGTGGGCGGCTGAGTAATTACAGTCAGGGAGACCTCAGATAGGACCTGGAAGATGTGGTGACGGAGTTGTGAGGTGGTGAAGGGGAGGTGATATGTGGTGTAGGTCATACCTCTCCCGTGTGTCCAGATATTGGTGGCCTGGTCTCAGAGTAAAGGGTAAAGGCTATATGGTGGTGTGGGCGTAGGGACATCTCCTTCTATTCTCTTCCTGTGGCTTCACAGAGGGTGAGAACGGCCCAATACCTCACCATAAAGACCTGTGGAGTTGCAAGGTTCTTTTTTCCAGCCCAATCCAGCCCTTTAATTATAGAAATCCATGTTTTCCCTGAGCGAAATTTAAGATCGCACCCAGGTGCGGCAGCTTCAAAAGGCGCTGTAAAAGCAGGCCTCCCGCATTTGGTGAAAGGGGTGAGAGAGTGGGCTGAGGCCAACAGGTATCATTAGAGCTTATAGAGGCAAGTTAGCTAAGCCTTCAGGTGAACAGGGAAGGGTGGAGAAGTAGGTGGCGACTAAACCTGCCCCTCGACAGTTGCTCCTGGATCAGCTTCCTCGCTCCTCTTCTATTAACTATGGTGGTGGGACTTAGGACGTGAAAGATGATCCACAATCAGCAGCTGGATGGTAAATGGAATCTTTTTGTTCAATATTCTTCAACTTTCTAGATGCCACACTACTTCTAAGGGTGACAGCTTGAGATTCAATAGAGGGACAATTGGATTTTCAATAGCAGATATGTTGGTATTAGGCCTATTCACTCAAATAAGAAAAACCTTGAGACACAGTCAAACCATCTGAATGATCAGGTGAAGCATATTGATCAGGAACTAAAAGGGCAGTAAATCCCTTATTACAGAATGAGAGAGAGAAAAGAGGGATCATGGAAAGAAACTCCCCTCAGTAATCAGTGAGAACTCTTTCAGAGCAGTGAGAATGACAAGATGTTATCAGAAACATTCTGGAAGGACTGACAACCGCCATAATGAGGTCACTAGCAGGGAAATACAGGTTCAGTGTGAATACAGAAGCAGTGTGAATTATGATATTTTCTGCTACTCCAGAAACAAAAAGGGGTTACCAGAGGTCAGTCCCACGTGCTGTAACTAGCGCTGGTAGTCCTGCCAACTGCTTCACACAGGGAATAACACAAACACGGAAAGATCAACCAAAACCCACAGTGAGCAACAAACAACACCTTCTTCGAGCAGTAGGAGGCAAGGCCAACCAGTCTCTGTACGCCACTGCATGTGAATGCCTCACTTTGTTTCCAATATCCTCTTTAGTAAAGAGAGAGAGAGAGAGATAGATAGATAACTGTAGTCCCGTGTAGCTCAGTTGGTAGAGCATGGCGTTTGCAACGCCAGGGTTGTGGGTTTGAATTCCCACGGGGGGCCAGTATGAAAAAAAATGTATGCACTCACTAACTGTAAGTCGCTCTGGATAAGAGCGTATGCCAAATGACTAAAATGTAAATGTAATAACCCTGTTGGGTCACCTCCCCTGTCAGCAGCTGCATTCTTCACATGCTTGGAGAACTGACATCTCTCATCACTGGTATTCCAGCACACAGAGCAAAAGGTCGCCAGGCTATGACGTCATTTAGCTTGGCAGGTAACACAGAGAGCTAGCTTCCCATGAACATCTTCTGCAGGGAATGTGTGTGGGGGGATGGAGGCACTGACAGCTGGAGATCAGACAGACCCTGTGATCAGATAGAGAGACACTTGACTCATTCAACCAATTACTGTAACCCTGATTCCTCATGCTGTTTGGTGTGCATGTAGGCCTAGAGACAAGCATTTCACAAGGGGTGCACATTTTGGTTTTTGCCCTAGCACTACACACCTGATTCCAATAATCAACTAATCATCAAGCTTTACATTTGAATCAGCTCTGTGGTGCTTGGGCAAAACCATAAACCTTTGGGTCCCCAGGAGTTTGGGAAACACTGGCCTAGACGTTGATGAAACTGAGCGTCTAGTGAGAAGTGAGGCTGACCAAACACTGAGGTAGCAGAAACAAACCCAGTGACTGAACGAACAACCGGGTAAACAAACTATGGTCTGGTAAAGAAACACACTGCAGTGATATAGTAGGATCCTAAGAGATGTAATGACTATTAATACCACCACAGTCATTACAATACAACTGACTGAGGTCAATGAAACTACAACAACCATTGTCCCGTATCCATGTTTGAGCAGGAGGATGGCATGTCTAGAGTCTACATCACCTCATACATACATCTGCCCAGCCTGCATTCCTCTAGCACAGTGGTTCCCAAACTGTGGCCCCACAGCTAGCCTGTGAAGGGCATGATTTTGTTGGATTTTGAAGAAACTCAATCCGGCTTTCAACTTACCCCTGAACGTTGTAATAGTAGAATGCACAGGATGCAATTTCGAAATTGGGTAGTGCGTCAACAGCTTTCCTCGTTATGCCAGTCATTGCCGAACATAGAGAGCTAGTTATAAATAGCTCTCTATGTTCGGCAATGACTGGCATATTTATAACTTTTCAGAAATGTACAGATCAATTAGTCCATGTCAGCTAACATTTTTTACTTAGGTTTTTTAGGCCATTGATTTTGTTGTCATGTTTGAGTCACTCAAATATCACATGAACACATAAGACATAGGAAAATGTGGAGAATTCTAGGAAATTAACTTTAAAACTGCAAAATGTTCTCTGCACCGCACACCGTGACAAAATTTGTAGAATTGCAGGAAATAAGCTTTAACCTGCAACATTTTCTCTCCACCAACAAGAGGAGTGTGAACAGTTTGTGTCATGAACAGTGCTTGTGCCCATATAAAGTGAGCGGGGGGGGGGCTCGGGATGTTCCCTGATGCTGGAAAGGGGGCTTGAGTAAAAAAGTCTAGGAACCACTGCTCCAGCACACATCCCCTAGGCCTATCCCTCCTGCTAGTCGTGGTATTCCAGGCAGCCAGGCTCTGTTGACCTCATCTGTCCTCATCAAGCTGGGTAAACAGGAATGTGTGGTGTTCATTAGTCTGCCGGACTCATTAACCACCTGCTTCTAATTATCGCCAATCATGCCTCGTCTGGGATGCCTCTGGCTCTGCCTTCACTGCAGTGGTGGGCTCTAGATAGAACATGGCTGACATGTTTTAGTTTTAAAGTTCATTTCCTGCAATTCTGCACATCTTGCCATGGGGCGTAAAGAAAATGTTTTCGTTTTATAACTAATTTCATGCAATTCTACAAATTTTGCCATGGGGCGGAGAAAAAAAGTACCAGTTTTACAGATAATTTCATCCAATTCTACACATTTTGCCATAGGGTGGAGCCAAATGTTTGCAGGTTTTAATATGATAACTGATGATTAATGGGCCCCACGCTGGTTGGTAATTCGACCATGCTACAAGTTTAAATAGTTGGACACTAGACTAACTTACCAATAAAAAAAAACATGTCATGGGCTAATTGAGAAATTGCACCTTGTGTATTTTATTATTCTAACTCTCAACAGTAAGTTGAGACCCCGACTGAGTCCCCCCAATTAAAAAAATAAATAATAATAATTCTAATTGGTCCGCAGGCCTACAAAAGTGGGGGCCGCCAGTTGCCCATCCCTGTTCTAGAATCTATAAATAACTAATCTGAAAAGACTCAAATAGAAGCATCCAGATAGCCCTTCACAGGCTAGCTAGCCTACATCATATCTCAATAGTCTGTCATATTGTCATGCAATGGGCTTTTAACCAGACATGTCCCTACATTCTTATGTGTTTGTGGACAGGGTTTGTGGTAAGGCCTTGCACGAGCCCAAACTCCCCAAGAGGAAAAGCAAACAAATAGTGGGAGGAGAGGAGGAGGTCAGAGCTTTGATGTCAGGCCCTCTGGAGGTTGGCTTGTTTGCCCTCGTCTGTTTCCAGTAAACATAATGCTTGAGTGTGTGGGGGTGTGGAGTGTCAACACCAGTGTGTGTGTGTGTACACTATTAGCATAGGACCACAGAACAAACCCCAGGGGCAATGTCTAGAATGGTGCCATGCTTGATCACCGTAATTATCTTTCTGATTGCATTTTATTATGACGTTGTAAAACATACAATTTCTACTATTCTCAAAAACACATGTTTCTCCCACTGCCCTCCAGGTAGAATAACAGTTCCCATTCCATTCCGCAGTGTGAGCAGGATTCCTCAGTCAAGACTTGCATGCCCCGGGGAGAGCTAAGAGCCCTTATCTGAAATGACCATCACCAGGATGCATCAGCAGGAATCTTCATTCATGCTTATCACTAACTAGCCTGACCTGATGAGTGTGGAGGAGGGAGATATCAGTTGGTGGTTATGACTGGAACACCCGAGGCTCTCAGAAAACACACAATGCTGACACCTTCCAACTGATTGCAACAGTCAGGTAATTATGTAACTTCAAGATGAAATTGTAGCTGTAGCTATCCAAGAGAGAATTGACCCAATGCAAAAAAACAACAAGGGCAGGCCATGTGTAAAATGTGTTTTACACATCTGAGAGAATCATTTCCAGCCATTCTAACCACATATTTCATAATGGATATAACAGTCACTGAGATAAAACCCATATTTCTTTATTTGCATAAAAATCCTATTTACATTGCAAGGCAGGTAAGCAAAAGAAACAGCTTTCATGACAAAT
Source organism: Coregonus clupeaformis (assembly GCF_020615455.1). Taxonomy (NCBI): domain Eukaryota; kingdom Metazoa; phylum Chordata; class Actinopteri; order Salmoniformes; family Salmonidae; genus Coregonus; species Coregonus clupeaformis. Next base: position 467,813 of record NW_025533693.1, read on the forward strand.
ATACGAATAAAAACTAGTCCTTTTCCCTTTTTACTCCCTATTAAATAAATTCATTAAGAACAGTGGTGTATTTTGTTTTGTTTGATGGCATCTAGTGACTGCCATCAAACGAAAGTGATAACAGACTTAACATGAACAAAACGCTTAGCAACTCAATCTTTCAATCTCAGTTTTAAAGTAACAGATGCAGGGAGTGAGGCAGTTGTTCAGTGGTTTGAGTGCAAAAACATCCAAAATGTGATAACATAGGACTAATCAGAATTGAGAGAGCTCTAACAATATTGTCACTTTTCTACTTTTGAGTCCCTGCCATTCACACAGACAAACGTGATAGCCAGTAAAGGCCCTGTTTATTTTGGATTGGTACAAGCCTGGTTGGACGTAGGGTCCAATGGCGTGTGAGGGGTGTAGGGTCTTCAGCTGAGATGCAGGTGAGGGTGCTGATGGAGTTGGGTGACCAGCTCCTCCTCTGTAGGCTCCTGAATGTGTTCTCTGGAAGGTACAGTGGAGTTTTAAAGACAGGACAAGAAACTGTGTCAAGAGACACACAATGAGTTGAAGAGAAGTACGCTCATGCAGGTGGCTGCTATAGTCCACAATGTGCATTTAGGGATGGGCATTAAGGGTTGGTCCCTGCCAAACATATCAACCACACCTTCAGCAAATATTTCAGCGACATGCGTTTAGTTGATTGAGTGGTTAAAAAGGTGGCAGGATGTTTTTGCTACCAATTACATTAGTGATGGGGGAAAAAATTGATAGTTATATATCACAATATTATTTTTATTCTATATTATATTGATACTTTGACTCCAAGCACCTAAGTATTGTGATAATATCGTATTGTGAGGTCCTTGGCAATTCCCAGCCCTAAATGATATAATGCATTATATGCAAGCTATGTTATGAAGAAATACATGCCCTTTTAGGGTTTGTTATCAGAAAGCTCACCAGAAACAATTGTCCAGACAAAAGCATTCCCGAAGATTTTTGGGAAAAGTTATACAGTATTGAAATGTGAGTGTCCAAAGAGCATGGTTTTAGGCAGTGCCTTTTGATGATAAATGACGTACAGCCAAAATATTTGACTGTGTTCACAGAGAACTGACAAAACCGCTAACAGTGACGGCATCCCAGTTTGTGACTGACCTCTAGGCCTAAAACCAACACCAAGTAGTATGAATATGCAACCGCCCAGACAATCAACAGAAGCAAAAAGCCAGAGCCAGTTAAAAAGCAACCTACCTGAACATGAGCTGGACGGTGGTCTCGTAGCCCGTTCGCTCAACGTCCGCCACTGAACATGTGACACTCCGGTCCCACTTATAGATGAAGTTCTTTTACAGAAAACAGGGTTATCATTGAGTTTACATTTTTCAGAAACATCTTGCACTTAAAATACAGTAAGTACAAATCAGGCCACCATAAGTTGATACATACCTCCAAGATGAGAGCCACAAACAAGTTGACCCACATGACAGAGGAGGTAAGCCACCAGGAGACAAAGTAGACCTTGGACCACCTGGGAGGAGAGAAGAAACTTGATCAACTGTTTACATGGACACATCACCATACCCATAATCACTGTTTTACAAAATGAGCCCCATGCACAATTAACTTGTCTTCATGCTCTTTAAGCAGGACAAATAATGAATGTGAACTATGGCCCCACTCCTACATGTATTTTCACTGTTACTAGCCTTGTTCCTGAGTTGGGTACAAAAACTTGTTTAACCAACCAAACAGTTGCAATTTTTTAGGGAACAACTGAAATTAGATAAATATTATGAAGTGGGAGCTCATTAAAGTAAGGCATGGCCCAAAATGAAAAGGACTGATGTCCTTCAGCGTCAACTGCTGTCCTCTAGTGGACAGGGAAACAAAGTGAAGCATCTGACAGTTGGATCATAAGACTCCTGTATCGTTTTGTATTATTGTTGGCTTACTCTGTGGTGTATCTGGTGTAGGCATCCATGAAGACTTGCCAGTTATTCACCACCATGATGTTGTAAAGGAGGACAAGGGAAGACTGAGCAAAACAGAAGGAGAGAAGAGAAAATAAATCACAGATTCGTGTCCACACTCTCTCAACATTTAGACACAATTGAAAGACTAATTTGATTGATCAGGACTCAAATGTCAACATACCCACCATGGTATTTTATGGGTGTCTTTTAAAAGTTACTTCAGTGCATTATCCCTTTGAGAGGTTACCCCCACAACACTAGCCTTCCCAGTCAGAGCCAGTACAGATGAGTCACAGATAGAATTCCAAGCATGTGTTTTACAGTTTCATTCCCTCTAAAGCCTATTCTCATTAAACCAGTCTCTTACAACAGTAGACAGGGCTATGCAGAGAATGCTATCGTTAAAGTCAGAATGTTCGCCTTGAGCTAAGCCTCCCCTGTGTTCTCTGCCTATGATTCTGCTTCACAGGCTGGCAGAGTGAGAGACAAGAGAAGGGTACCCACAGCAAAGTCGTCAAAGTTGTTTGGCCAGTAGCCCAGCTGCTCGTAGGAACCACACTCCATGGTGAAGTTAAAGGTGATGTTCTCCATACTGGAATTGGAGATCACACTGTAGAGGAATACATACAAAACAACTTCAATTACCCTACACAATAAACACATTAAAACAGCCATATTAGCTGGACGCTTATAAGAAATCCCGCTATGCCCTCCGACGAACCATCAAACTGGCAAAGAGTCAATACAGGACTAAGATTGAATCGTACTACACCGGCTCTGACGCTCGTCGGATGTGGCAGGGCTTGAAAACTTTTACAGACTACAAAGGGAAGCACAGCCGCGAGCTGCCCAGTGACACAAGACTTCCAGACGAGCTAAACCGCTTCTATGCTCGCTTCGAGGCAAGCAACCCTGAAGCATGCATGAGAGCACCAGCTGTTCCGGATGACTATGTGATCACGCTCTCGTGTAGCCAATGTGAGTAAGACTTTTAAGCAGGTCAACATTCAGACTGATTACCTGGACGTGTACTCCGAGCATGTGCTGACCAACTGGCAAGTGTCTTCACTGACATTTTCAACATGTCCCTGACTGAGTCTGTAATACCAACATGTTTCAAGCAGACCACCATAGTCCCTGTGCCCAAGGACACTAAGATAACCTGCCTAAATGACTACCGACCCATAGCACTGACGTCTGTAGCCATGAAGTGCTTTGAAAGGCTGGTCATGGCTCACATCAACACCATTATCCCAGAAACCCTAGACCCACTCCAATTTGCATACCGCCCCAAAAGATCCACAGATGATGCAATCTCTATTGCACTCCACACTGCCCTTTCCCACCTGGACAAGAGGAACACCTACGTGAGAATGCTATTCATTGACTATAGCTCAGCATTCAACACCATAGTGCCCTCAAAGCTCATCACTAAGCTAAGGATCCTGGGACTAAACACCTCCCTCTGCAACTGGATCCTGGACTTCCTGACAGGCCGCCCCCAGGTGGTAAGGGTAGGTAACAACACATCTGCCACACTGATCCTCAACATGGGGGCCCCTCAGGGGTGCGTGCTCAGTTCCCCTCCTGTAGTCCCTGTTCACCCATGACTGCATGGCCAGGCACGATTCCAACACCATCATTAAGTTTGCCGACGACACAACAGTGGTAGGCCTGATCACCGACAACGATGAGACAGCCTATAGGGAGGAAGTCAGAGACCTGGCCGTGTGGTGCCAGGATAACAACCTCTCCCTCAACGTGACCAAGACAAAGGAGCTTCCTGCCATCCAGGACCTCTATACCAGGCGGTGTCAGAGGAAGGCCCTCAAAATTGTCAAAGACTCCAGCCACCCTAGTCATAGACTGTTCTCTCTGCTACCGCATGGCAAGCGGTACCAGAGTGCCAAATCTAGGTCCAAAAGACTTCTCAACAGCTTCTACCCCCAAGCCATAAGACTCCTGAACTGCTAATCATGGCTACCCAAACTATTTGCACTGCCCCCCCACCCCCACCCCATCTTTTTACGCTGCTGCTACTCTGTTAATTATTTATGCATAGTCACTTTACTCTACCCACATGTACATATTACCTCAACTACCTCAACTAGCCGGTGCCCCTGCACATTGACTCTGCACCGGTACCCCTACTGTTATTTTATTTTACTTCTGCTCTTTTTTTCTCAACACTTTTTTGTTGTTGTTTTATTTTACTTTTTTTATTAAAAAATAAATGCATTGTTGGTTAAGGGCTGTAAGTAAGCATTTCACTGTAATTTCTACACCTGTTGTATTCGGCGCATGTGGCCAATAAAATTTTATTTTATTTTATTTTATTAGCTACTGTAGGAGGCCATTGCTACTTTGAGGTTTGTGAATAGGGTACAAGCTTTCAAAAATATAATTGTGTCAAACTGTACCTAATCTGCCCTGGAGCTGTGATGGCTCCCTGGAACAGCCAGATGCCAAGGACAGCAAACACATAGAACACCACCTAAAGAACAAAGAGGCATAAAACACAGATAGCTGTTAGCTGTGATAGGGCACTCATGATGTCCAGCAAACAGATGCCTAGTGTATAGAGATGCATTTAAAATGACTAGTTGGGTGAGAGAACAAAAGAGAAAAAAATAAGTGTAATTGAGTCACTCACCACTAGTATTCCTGCAAAAGCTCGGAGGTTTTTCACCAGGTCAACCAAAGTACTCGCTACAAGTGCCATCAGCTAAAAGAGGCATAAAAACACAAGGATGACTATTTCTATATGATAATACCAACATGCATAACCAGAGATGATAGAGACATTGGCTGTTCCAGGTATTGACATACCGGTACACCAAAATAGAGCAAAAGTCAAACAATAAACCATTTCCACCACTAGGTGGAGGCAAATACAACATATACAATGGTCTCGTCACATACTGTACATTGACAACGATGGCACTCCTACTACCACTCCTCACCTTGATATCAGGGATGATACGGAGGAAGCGGACGACGATGAGCATGTTGACCAGACGCACCATCTCCCACAGAGACATCAGACCACGCGACGCTGGGTTCCTGGGACAACCACACAACACAAAGGTTTATTCAATCTTACAGTGTTACTTAGTTAGTAACTTATCTATTACCATTCATCGGTTCATAGTGTTCTATTCAGTAACACTCTTCCTCTGCTATGTTTATCATGTGTATCACTATGTACCATATCTTCATTTCCATGTTTCGATTCCTGTTTTAGACCATCCCCATGTACCTGTGTGTGTGTGTGTAAACAAAGTTACTTTTTTATCACTATTGTTACTGTATATATAAATGAGCCCCATCCTTTAGGACAATTTCCTTATACAGAATGTATTTGTTGAGCGAGAAATATGACCGAAGTGAAGAGACCAACCATTTAGGAAATGGAAGCCTGTAGGTGGCAAAAATGGTGATCTGAAGGACCTGTTAAAAAAAAAAAAGAAGATAAATACTTTGAGTTATATTACCAAGACAGAAATACGCTTAAAGGGGCAGTACGTAGCTTTTTGGGCGACCCGGCCACATTCACATAGAAATGTGAGTTATAGATCTGTCATTCTCATTGAAAGCAAGTCGATCCATTCTATGTGCACTTTTTCTATGCTCCCCGTTCTTAAGTTACGTTTTAGTGTCTTTTTTCTTTCAGTTTTGTACTCCAGCTTCAAACAGCTGAAAATACAATACTTTAGGTTATTGAAAATATATTTCACAGCGGTTTAGATTGTACAATGATTCTCTACACACTATACATTGTTTGATTTGTCACATAAACTGAAATTAGGCGAAGCATTGAAATGGTGGAGTGATTTCTACATATTGCACCTTTAATATGTTTCCTTTCATTTACAGAATATCTTACCAGAAGGCAAACTGTGAGAAGTCCATCAAATATGTTGTTTCTGTATGACAGGTAGCCTCTCCATCCAAATGCTAATATCTTTAGACTCATCTCCATCAGGTAGTATAGAATAAAGAAACAGTTAATAACTTCCAAGTAGTAGTCATCCCGCTCTGCAATGGACTTCTCGGAGTTAAGCACCAGTATGGTCTGCAACACACAGAGAGAAACAGAGAGACCAAACAAGTTGAGTCTAATATGCTGGACGCACAAACAACAGGCACGACATATGTAAGAATGTCTTGGACTTACACAGATGCACATAACATTGGCCAGGGCTACGGCGTTGCCCACTATCATAACATAGTAGTGGCTGAAAACCACCTGAAGCCTCTGGAGGAGTGGGGAGTTGTACTCTGGCTTTGGAGGATGCTGCAGGAGAAAGACAATGAAGACTCATCAAATCATACAAGATCAATCTAGCTATCATTTAGACAAGTCAAATAAGACAGTTTAGAACCAACGTTGAAGTTAACCCAAAACAGTAACATTGATCCACAGTGGAGACGCACAGAGCAGTTCTTTAGATGTGGCCCCACCTCTTTGATGCGGTCCTTGTCCAGCTCATCAAACAGCCTCCGGAAGGCCTCCCACTGGATGAAGCCATCTGACAACTGCTGCACTCTCTACAGGTTGACCCGTGGGAGAGGAGAAAATGAGAGAGAGTGGGAAAAAAGAGAGAGAGAGAGAGAGTGAGAGAGAGAGAGAGACGGGGAAACACGCACATTCAAAGGAAGTCACATTCAAAAGTTTATCCACACGTTCTAAAGATTTCCACTGTTGTCTTTTCTCACCTTGATGATGGCTTGTCTGTAGTATGACTTCATTTGTACCCTCGCCATGACCTGCAAAGATGCATCCACCCGCACACGCTCTCTGCGAGGGACAAGATGTAAGGCCATTCAGTGTGTGTGTGTGTCTTTGTGTGTGTGTCTTTGTGTGTGTGTCTTTGTGTGTGTAGGGCTAAGTATAAGAGAATGAGCAGTCTTACACATGCTCCTCTGAGTGTGTAGCATCCTGACCCCGCCCCTGGCAGGACATGACCTCGAAGGCAGCTCTGATGCCCAGTCTCCTCCTTAGGATGGACGCCTGGACAGACATCTGCCACAAGAGAACAGTTTCTTTATTATATTCTATGGGGTTTACACTGTACCTTTAAATGCTCTGATATTTAATCATATCAATCCAGTGGCAGTCTTAAACTCACCAGCAGGTATCCCCTGAACTGGTTGTAAATGATGGCAGTTAGTAAGTTCATCAAGAAGTAGGTTCCTGGAAGCAGTGAATAAGACCAATTAACAACAGACTGTGTTACCATATTTTCCTTGTCTCTTAACAGTTTGGTGGCTAGTTCTTACCAAAACCACTAAACATAATGAAGAAGATGGAGTATCCTCGGTTTAAGGAATAGGCAGGAATCATCACTGTTAAAAACACAAAGACAGGTTTAGGTGGAGGAGACAACTGTATAGTATGCAGCAGAAAATATATGTTTCATTCACTATGAACAACACAGTGAACTTACCATCAGGGTTATTGGCTGTAGTGAGGAGCACCAAGAGAGAGGAGAGAGACGTGGGCAAGTCTCTGAAGTAGGCCTCCCACTCCCCATTGTGCTTTGGGTTCTAGGGACAAAACATAAGTAATATGGAGATATTTAACTCCCTTATAATAACAATGTTAAATGGACACACATTGTGCTTTATCCTGGTCATGTTGGGGTGAGTTTCTGTTCAGGTCTCTATTCAGGTAGGTGTAATACTACACATCTACCACTGGTTGGTGTTAAAGCTCTGTTAAAGCCTGTACCACCGGGTGGATAAAACAGTAGTGAGGTAAGGTAAAAGGGCATGTTCAGGCTTGAGAACTGGGCGTCAACGGTACAGCCAGCGGGGTGTAACAGGGCGTACCTCTCCTTTAGCAAAGAGCAGCATGCCAATCATGGTGAAGAGGCAGAGATGGAGAGCCAGGAGCAGGATAACACTGGGAGGCAAGAGAGAGAGGAGAGGTGCATTAGACACACCTCTGCAATGACAGTCAGGCCTATATACGTATACAAGTATATTAGGGTGCCGTCTGTACTGAAACAAGAGTGAATCATGTATCAGTATATAACCCTAAATATACCCTATAGTGCAGTTTTAGGGAATTACGTATGTGAAACACAGAAGTGAGAGTATTTTGAGGTTGACAATAATTGTAAAGCTGTGAAATGAAGATATTTACATTTTACATAATTTAGCAGACGCTCTTATCCAGAGCGACTTACAGTTAGTGCATACATTATTCTTTTTTATTTTCATACTGGCCCCCCGTCGGAATCGAACCCACAACCCTGGCGTTGCAAACGCCATGCTCTACCAACTGAGCTACCTCCCTGCCGGCCATTCCCTCCCCTACCCTGGGCCAATTGTGCGCCGCCCCATTGGTCTCCCGGTTGCGGCCAGCTACAGCAGAGCCTGGTTTCGAACCAGGATCTCTAGTGGCGCAGTGGTCTAAGGCTCTAGTGGCCTTAGACCACTGCGCCACTCGGGAGGTTATATGAGATTTAATAAAGTGTTGGTGGTAAACACAATTACCTGGCTATCTCTGGGAGGGTCCTCTTGATGCACTTTAATGTTTTCTTCATCAGGGAGGAGTTTTGAAGGAGGAAGAATGGCCGAATGAGTCTCCTAACTCGTAAGTTCTGCCATTGACAACAAAGGGAAAGAGCAACATTCCATTTGAATCTTTGTATTGTAAACCATGTCTTTATGAACTGTTAAGAGACATATTACACAGGATGTATAAACTAACATTTTGAATATGATCTCACCTGTTCACAATACATGCTCAACGTCAATGTCCAATCAATTACAGATGCTGAGATGACCATGATGTAGACAACCAACCACTTGCATTTCCGGAACTCCTCCCAACCAATCAAATAGCTCTAAGAACAATAGATTAAGTTAGAGCCATATATATGTTATTGCAAATAAAGATAGAAAATGGATTTTCATGTACTTTGAGATTTCTTGTTGCCCATCTACTGTATCTCTTCACCGTTGACATTGGCAGAAACATGGTCTGATGGTTACCTTGGTAGCGAGGTCAATGGCAAAGATGATGAGGCAGACTATCTCTATGCCCTCTGTCAGGCCACAAGGGGGCTCCCAGGCGGGAGGTCTGAAGCGAGGGTCTGATGTGTAGGAGAGGGATGAGGGCCTCTCGATGAAAGCCAGCATCAAGACGACCGCAATAGTCAGGCCCAGCCCCCTGAGCAACACAGACAGTCATTTAACAATGACACAAAACCCCTGAGTGGGTTTCAAACTGAGAACAGGAAGGGTGATGGTTGGCTTCACCTTCATAAAGTGCTCTTCTCACTACACTTAACCACAGAGGAAGTTAAGACAGGACAGAGTTAAGTCATGGCAATGCTGATGACAATACTGAGTGTGGTCACACATTGCAGTGAGACGCAGTGCAGATGGATATAATGACTGACTTTAGAGGATAGGACAAATATAAGAATATAAACATGCAGAACAATATTATTTGACTCATTATGACAGTAGCAGCTTACCATTGCCATATCCTGGAGAAGTACCACCTGTACAGACGTAATGAGATTGCATCCACCCTATGATTGATGGATCGGTACTGTAGAAGAAGAAACACATTTCATTGTTTTACATTTTAATCATTTAGCAGACGCTCTTATCCAGAGCGACTTACAGTTAGTGAGTGCATACCATTTTTTGTTTCTTTTTATCTTTTTTTATACTGGCCCCCCGTGGGAATCAAACCCACAACCCTGGCGGTGCAAGCGCCATGCTCTACCAACTGAGCTACACGGGGCCCAGTTTAGGGACAGTTCATAAAAAGAATATATTTCAATCAGTTACAGTGACAGTTCATATAAAGAATATATGTTTCACCTGTATGGCGTCCTCAATAAACACAACAGCTTGCTGGAGGTAGAGATCCTCATCACCTGTGTAGGAGGAGAGGAAAATACTGTAAAAACTGTAAAAACAAACAGTGCCTATCAATAGCTTTTCTCAAGCAAATAAAGTCATAATTTGTATTGACTGAAAACAAAAGATTGAAAACAAACCTATCTACCTATCTGTAGTTTTTCTCAAGCGGATTAATAAACCACAACCAAAAACCAAAACCTTGCATCTCATGCTCACCTTTTATCAGTGGCCACTGATTCTATAACAAAAACAGTACAGTCAGTTCCACAGAGGTCAAAGTCTGAGCCCATATCCTAATCCTACTGTAGGCCTGTGTGCATGTGTATGCAGTAAAGTTCAACACTAGCACGTCTGAATTCATCTTAGTCTTTCAAATATTCCAATCGAATTATAACCAAGTCTGGATGAATAGTGTGCTCCAAGCATCGCTCGCCAGGTCAGATTAAATTAGATACGGATTGCAGGCATTTTTCCACAGAGCTGATCAGACATCTAAATGTCAACTGAACCCTCTTTCACTTAATGGACTGGACTGTCACTTCAACTAAATTATTATTTTCAGTTTGGGCCTACAACAATGAATCCAATTCATACAGCTATTCTGGTCTGTGTCAATAAGCCATATCATGTCCTGGATTTGTCTTTGACCCCATTTAACCTACGCTATAAAAGTATGTGGACACCCCTTCAAATTTGTGGATTTGGCTATTTCAGCCACACTCGTTGCTGACAGGTGTATAAAATAGAGCACACAGCCATGCAATCTTCATAGACAAACATTGGCAGTAGAATGGCCCGTACTAAAGAGCTCAGTGACTTTTAACATGGCACCGTCATAGGATGTCACCTTTCCAACAAGTCAGTTGTTCAAATTTCTGCCCTGCTAGAGCTTCCCCGGTCAACTGTAAGTGCTGTTATTATGAAGTGGAAATGTCTAGGAGCAACAACGGCTCAGCCGCGAAGTGGTAGGCCACACAAGCTCACAGAATGGGACCTCTGAGTGCTGAAGCGTGTAGTGCGTAAAAATGGTCTGTCCTCGGTTGCAACACTCACTACCGACTTCCAAACTGCCTATGGAAGCAACGTCAGCACAAGAACTGTTGGTCGGGAGCTTCATGAAATGGGTTTCCATGGCCGAGCAGCTGCACACAAGCCTAAGATCACTATGCGCAATGCCAAGCGTCGGCTGGAGTGGTGTAAAGCTCGCCGCCATTGGACTCTGGAGCATTGGAAACGCGTTCTCTGGAGTGATGAATCACGCTTCACCATCTGGCAGTCCGACGGACGAATCTGGGTTTGGCGGATGCCAGGAGAACGTTACCTGCCCGAATGCATAGTACCAACTGTAAAGTTTAGTGGAGGAGGAATAATGGTCTAGGGCTGTTTTTCATGGTTCGGGCTAGGCCCCTTAGTTCCAGTGAAGGGAAATCTTAACACTACAGCATACAATGACATTCTAGACAATTTTGTGCTTCCAACTTTGTGGCAACAGTTTGGGGAAGGCCCTTTCCTGTTTCAGCATGACAATGCCCCCGTGCACAAAGCGAGGTCCATACAGAAATGGTTTGTCGAGATCGGTGTGGAAGAACTTGACTGGCCTGCACAGAGCCCTGACCTAAACCCCATCGAACACCTTTGGGAAGAATTGGAATGCAGACTGCGAGCCGGGCCTAATCGCCCAACATCAGTGCCCGACCTCACTAATGCTCTTGTGGCTGAATGGAAGCAAGTACCTGCAGCAATGTTCCAACATCTAGTGAAAAGCCTTCCCAGAACAGTGGAGGCTGTTATAGCAGCAAAGGGGGTACCAACTCCAAATTAATGCCTATGATTTTGGAAAGATGTTCGACGAGCAGATGTCCACATACTTTTGGCCATGTAGTGTATTTCATTACATGACTGTCTTTCAAACGCTTTGTGTGGGGTGTAAAGAAGAGCTACTGTACATCATCAGTAAAATGGGATGTCTGAAAAGGGCAGAGTAATCTAGGGCAGGGCAATCCTTGTTCAACAGGACATAACACAATGTGGAGCTTGGCATTTCAACCTGTTTCATTGCAATTCATAGGATTTGGGACTTTATTGTTTAAAATCATTGGATTTTATTGTTTCCCTCCATATAGCATGACAAGAATGATAGGCTTCATTCAAATTCTCAACATACAGTTGAACCGTTTACCCAGAATCCCACTGCCTCTGCAATGTCGCTCCACTGGTCTAACTTTTAAAGGTACATTTTCCAGTCATAATACATGGTCACATTCATGTTTGATAGTGTTTCCCTTTTCAGATGACTATTATTTTCTCCCCATGTTTTGAAAGAACATGTCCCGCCCATAGAGCAATTGTTAGTAGCCCAGACTGGATGACTCATATTAGACTTTGTTTCCCTCCACACTACCACTGCTGACTACAACCACATTATGTGTCATCAATCATCATGGCTGTCTCTGACAGGGCAACTTTTTTATCAAAAGCAGTCCACAATGTGCTGCCAAAGAAAACTTCCTGTCAATGATTTCTACTGTCACCAAGCATGTTATAGATTTTTTATCAACACATCGTGGACCATTCAAATAGAGTTTTGAGGCATTAAAAACAATTGGTAACACGTTACTTGAAGCATAGCGTCATAACACCTTATAACATGGTCATAACCATGTCATAACATGTTATAACAGTTGGCATAGCTTGTCAAAACCTGTCATAACACTGTCATAACACTGTCATGACACATATATGTATACGTGTTGTGAGATATATTGCAATGTTTCATGGCTGGTTATGACACCTACATAAGAGTGTCAAAACCCACAAAACCTACCAAACAAGGCAAACCATTCCATTCCAGCATAGCCTACTTGTAAATAGTATGTTTTATAACATTACCTGAAATTGGCAATTTTATTACCATGGTAATTGCACACACATTGATGTAAAACCTGTTCCTACCTCAGTGTTCTGTTGTTGATGACTGGAATGAATGCAGGAGCAGGACAGCATTTGTGACTTATGACTGATATATGGTGTAGGTACGTGATAGGCCTCCAGACAGTAGTATGTTCTTTAACAAGTTTATTTTTATTTTTATTTTTTATGTACTTTGTCTGGAACCCATGTGTCAAATGTAATTTATAATATTTTACTTCAAAAGGCATACTTGACATAAATTCAAGAGGTCATGAAATTATATATATACTGTATATACAGTGTATACAGTGGGGTCCGAAATTATTGACACCCTTGTCAAGGCCTTGATAAAATGATAAAATGAGCAAAAATGACTGTATATAATAAATAATGTAAATACTGAGCTATATTGTATGCTCAACAAATGGGGAAATTATACTATTTTATACTAATACAATTGCTCAGAGAAAAATATTTTGTTTAACAAGTAATACATTTTTTCTCAAAAATGATTGACACCCCTGTTTTCAATACCTCACCTTCCGGGGATAATGGCACTGAGTTAGCTGTACTGTTGTTGCCTATAACGATACAATGCATGGGTGAATATTTAGCTAGTGGTTTTGTACACCACCATCTGTAGTGATTAACAAACACTAACTAGCTATCTAGGTAGCTAGCTAGCTACATGAATAGTTGATAGCTAACATAGCTAACGTTAGCTATACAGTGAGGGAAAAAAGTATTTGATCCCCTGCTGATTTTGTACGTTTACCCACTGACAAAGAAATGATCAGTCTATAATGTTAATGGTAGGTTTATTTGAACAGTGAGAGACAGAATAACAACAAAAAAATCAAGAAAAACGCATGTCAAAAATGTTATAAATTGATTTGCATTTTAATGAGGGAAATAAGTATTTGACCCCCTCTCAATCAGAAAGATTTCTGGCTCCCAGGTGTCTTTTATACAGGTAACGAGCTGAGATTAGGAGCACACTCTTAAAGGGAGTGCTCCTAATCGCAGCTTGTTACCTGTATAAAAGACACCTGTCCACAGAAGCAATCAATCAATCAGATTCCAAACTCTCCACCATGGCCAAGACCAAAGAGCTCTCCAAGGATGTCAGGGACAAGATTGTACATTTACATTTACATTTTAGTCATTTAGCAGACGCTCTTATCCAGAGCGACTTACAGTTAGTGAGTGCATACATTTTAATACTGGCCCCCCGTGGGAATCGAACCCACAACCCTGGCATTGCAAACGCCATGCTCTACCAACTGAGCTACATCCCTGCCGGCCATTCCCTCCCCTACCCTGGACGACGCTGGGCCAATTGTGCGCCGCCCCATGGGTCTCCCGGTCGCGGCCGGCTACGACAGAGCCTGGATTCAAACCAGGATCTCTAGTGGCACAGCTAGCACTGCGATGCAGTGCCTTAGACCACTGCGCCACTCGGGAGTTATTGTAGACCTACACAAGGCTGGAATGGGCTACAAGACCATCGCCAAGCAGCTTGGTGAGAAGGTGACAACAGTTGGTGCGATTATTCGCAAATGGAAGAAACACAAAATAACTGTCAATCTCCCTCGGCCTGGGGCTCCATGCAAGATCTCACCTCGTGGAGTTGCAATGATCATGAGAACGGTGAGGAATCAGCCCAGAACTACAGTGGAGGATCTTGTCAATGATCTCAAGGCAGCTGGGACCATAGTCACCAAGAAAACAATTGGTAACACACTACGCCGTGAAGGACTGAAATCCTGCAGCGCCCACAAGGTCCCCCTGCTCAAGAAAGCACATATACAGGCCCGTCTGAAGTTTGCCAATAAACATCTGAATGATTCAGAGGAGAACTGGGTGAAAGTGTTGTGGTCAGATGAGACCAAAATGGAGTTCTTTGGCATCAACTCAACTCGCCATGTTTGGAGGAGGAGGAATGCTGCCTATGACCCCAAGAACACCATCCCCACTGTCAAACATGGAGGTGGAAACATTATGCTTTGGGGGTGTTTTTCTGCTAAGGGGACAGGACAACTTCACTGCATCAAAGGGACGATGGACGGGGCCATGTACTGTCAAATTTTGGGTGAGAACCTCCTTCCTTCAGCCAGGGCATGGAAAATGGGTCGTGGATGGGTATTCCAGCATGACAATGACCCAAAACACACGGCCAAGGCAACAAAGGAGTGGCTCAAGAATAAGCACATTAAGGTCCTGGAGTGGCCTAGCCAGTCTCCAGACCTTAATCTCATAGAAAATAAGTGGAGGGAGCTGAAGGTTCGAGTTGCCAAACGTCAGCCTCAAAACCTTAATGACTTGGAGAAGATCTGCAAAGAGGAGTGGGAAAAAATACCTGCAAACCTGGTGGCCAACTTCAAGAAACGTCTGGCCTCTGTGATTGCCAACAAGGGTTTTGCCACCAAGTACTAAGTCATGTTTTGCAGAGGGGTCAAATACTTATTTCCCTCATTAAAATGCAAATCAATTTATAACATTTTTGACATGCGTTTTTCTTGATTTGTTTGTTGTTATTCTGTCTCTCACTGTTCAAATAAACCTACCATTAAAATTATAGACTGATCATGTCTTTGTCAGTGGACAAACGTACAAAATCAGCAGGGGATCAAATACTTTTTTCCCTCACTGTATGTTATGAAAACGTTGATAAAGGGGGATTTTGATGTGTTTGAGAATGTGTGAATGTGTTTGCTATTGGTATGTAGTCTTAGCTTTCAGTGTTTCTTTCTTTAGCGGTATTACCGCATTGTTGCATTCTCTATTCTGATTTCTGTTCTTTACTTATATTTTTCAGAGAAAGTAGCTAGCTCATGCATCTGCATCCATTGTTGAGGTAAAGACCTTGAGGGAGGCTGCCATAAACAAACTTGGAGTCTAACTTCTTGTGAGTGACCTCAAAGCCATGTTTCAGCCGACTCACGTAAAATTACAGTTGAATGACAATTGCCAATAATGTAATGATTGATCATCATTATTCTTTGTTGTCTTGACCTGAGATACTCATCACAGTATCAGTCACAAATCTCTCTCTGTCTCTCTCACAGATTGAGAAGGAATTCAGAAGGATTACAACCATCCCGCTTCAGTCCACCTTCATGGAGAAACTGGACCATTACAAGACTGTTGTCCTTGTTCAAGATGAGAGGAGATGCTGCAAAGGAGGAGATGCAGAGCATCCTGGAAGTGCTACGGGGTATGCGCTCATGATACAGTCACATTACAGTCAATAACTACATTTGGTGACAATTTGGTTAATGTGGTTGGTTGACTGTAGCATATACATACACTTTAATTGCTTCTCATGTAAGTGCAACACCGTCCAGGCAAGAAGAGACTGGGTGATCAGTGTCCTGATCGTATACTTCGGCGAAAGGGTAGAGGACCTTATCATATGTCATATGTCACAACAGGTCTAAATATATGTCATGACAGTGTTATGAAAATATGACAGATTATGACAAGTTATGTGAGCTGTTATGACATGAAATGGTTATGACCATGTTATAATATGTTATGAAGCTATGCTTCAAATATTGTGAACTACTGAATCGCTTACCCCCTTCGACACAGCAGGACTCTGCTGCAACCGAGTAGGACAGACGTCTCGTCTTTGGGGATCCCTTTTCAAGGTGATCATTGTGGTCAGGGTGGGAGCCGTAGTTAATGCTTCCAGTCAGCAGTGGTTCCGATTCCATCCAGTAGATTTGACCTAACTAAGCGAGTGTAAACTTGTTTATGACGGCGCCTGTAACTCAGGTAAAACAAACTGAACCTCCGCCAAGTCTAAATGGCCAGTTTTAGTAAAGAGAATTAGAACTATACTGTAACTGTCAGAAAGACAGAAAACATGTTATGCTGTCAAAAACGTGTAAATTCATTAAATCTAGTTACAGACAGTTTCTCCCCTTAGCTACGACAGTACGGGAAATCTGTTTTTAGGAAACGAACTAGCTATTCTACTCCTCCCTGTGTCCTCAAGTATCACTTTTCACCAGCTTGTGACTCACCGCGCCAGTGAGCTATATGGCGCGCAACTCAAAAGAGTCAGCCTGTCCAAAAAACTGCCTCTAGAAGCTCTTATGTAAAACAATGGTTGTCTACTTTGGCACAGTCTATTGGTAGTTTACTTTCTATTTTGTTAGTCAGCAGCTTTTTACGCGCCAATCAAAGTGGTGCGTAAAATATTTTTCACACTTCGTTTTAACCATCAGTTTGCCACTACCTTTGTAAAAACAATGACCACTTAGGCTCATGTTTTACACATCATTGATGACAACAGAACAAACCAAGATAAAAACGTGTTTAATAGTAAAGCTGAACATCAATATTTCAATGAACAAGTGTATTGTATTTTAACCTGAGAGAATAGACTGTTGTGAATATGTTTAACAAGACATTGTTACTCCTTTTGGCCTCCGGTTTAAGTTGGCCTAGAGCATGTATAATGACAACATCATGCACATAATGCTGAACCACTGACACAAAATACTCATTTTGAATAGCCTTCATTGTCAGAGCCTACAATATCAATCAATAGTCTAGGTCTATTTTCAGAAATTGGAATACTGCACAGTAAGAAGTCACTGTGTGTACAGTAAGATTGTTTGGAGTTGCACTGTTGCACCACAGTGTTTGTTGTCACAGTTTAGATGGTTTCTTTGGGATGTTGCTCTGGCATTGGGAGGAACCTTAGTCGTGGCAGTCATTCCCAACCTCCATCTTGGACACCTGTGTATGAAATAACAATAACTTACCATGTTCAGAGGACAGTGAACATTCACAATTCTTGTGAGATTATATCAAATCCGATAAAGCCGATGAGGAGGGAACAACCAAATGTGAGAGATCCACAGTAAAATGTAATGTTGACTGTTAGATCCCCACCTGATTATCAATGGCTCTGAACTGCCAGGACCAGCGTGTGTTGTAGAGGAATGGCCTGAGGTCAAAGCGGTTGTCATCAGGGCCATAGCTCTCAGCATGGTAGGATGGTGTCACAGTTGTCATTTTGTGTCTGTTCACAGAATACATCTGGAAGAAGTGTTTCACTTTGGCTGCCACCTGAAATGTCAATGGTCAGAAGAAGTGTTATTCTCAAATATACAAATAGATGGCATACACTGAGTGAACAAAACATTATGAACACCTCCTCTTTCCATGACATAGACTAACCAGGAGAATCCAGGTTAAAGCTATGATCCCTTATTGATGTCACTTGTTAAATCCACTTAAATCAGTGTAGATGAAGGGGAGGACACAGGTTAAAGAATTACCTTTAATCCTTAAAACAATTGAGACATGGATCGTGTATGTGTGCCATTCAGAGGGTGAATGGGCAAGACAAAACATTTAAGTGCCTTTGCACGGGGTATGGTAGTAGGTGCCAGGCGCACCGGTTTGTGTCAAGAACTGCAACGCTACTGGGTTTTTCATGCTCAACAGTTTCCTGTGTGTATCAAGAATGGTCCACCACCCAAAGGACATCCAGCCAACATGACACAACTGTGGGAAGCATTGGAGTCAACATGGGCCAGCATTCCTGTGGAACGCTTTCGACACCTTGTAGAGTCCATGCAACTCAATATTAGGAAGGTGTTCTTAATGTTTTGTACACTCAGTGTAAACATGACTTTGTGTGAAACATAACACTCTATCATTGAGGTTTTTTCTTGTTTTACATGGTAGGCATCTAATAGTATGAAAATAGTAAATGGTGTGCGATACAGGGGTGTAGAGTGACCTGTAGAGGGGAGAGGGCCTCCCTCCACGTGTGGATGAGTTTGCAGAACATGCTGTACGGGCCGCACTTGGAGATCTTCCTGAGCCGGCCAATCACAGACAGCTCCGAGTATGTCATCCCCATATCAGACTGATGAGAGGGGGACACAGAGAGAGCAAGAGAGAGGACGACAGCAAGGGATAAGGAAGAGGTCAGATTACACCATAACAGAACAAGCCATGTGCACAGATGACATCCCTGAAGAGACATTAATCTTCCAAGCTTGTGAGGTGGTATATATAGATAGCAATCATGGACAAGGGGAAGTTGAGCCACATAGTCAACACAGCCACAGAGGAAAAACATGGCGGGACAATAACAACACTAGTCAAGCTGAATAGAGCTGAGGGTTTATGGTATGACTTTCACCTGTAAGTCTTAAATGTCAACTTTTCTTAATACGTATAAAGAAAGGTCAATCATAGCAGTGTGTGTACAGTATGTGAGAAAAAAAGAGAAAACGAAAGAAATAAAGATAAATGAGTTGTCACTTCATATGTGGTAGGCCCACACCCACAACAATCAACATAATCAGAGGCCCAAGGACACATCTGGCTCCACTAGAGGTGACATGTTGACTTGTTACCTCATCAGTCTGCGACACCTGGCCGTCCGTCAGGGGCTCCAGCTCTGCAGTGGGAGGTGCAGCCATGATACTACAGAGCACATAAAGACAGTTGCCAACATGGTGAGTCTCTTGACATTATAGTGACTGTTTTGTATCATCCCAGAGAAGAAGATGGGATTGCAGAGCAGCGGGCTTCACCTTCTGAGGGCGGTGAGCTGGAACTGTTCGACACAGTACTGCAGGAAGCTCTTCAGGTCTGTCTTACTGATGCCCCCAATGGGGTTGATGTCAGCACTGGAGCAGTCATACTTAGTGAAGTAGCCAGTGAGGCTGCAGAAAAGAGGGGTATTGAGGTGAGGGTCAATAA
The DNA here is from genome assembly GCF_020615455.1 of Coregonus clupeaformis. NCBI lineage: Eukaryota > Metazoa > Chordata > Actinopteri > Salmoniformes > Salmonidae > Coregonus > Coregonus clupeaformis. The sequence goes on from NW_025533693.1 coordinate 487,318, forward strand.
CAGAGAGGGGTCAAATACAGAGAGAGGTCATACTCTTCGTACTCTTCTGTTGGACTGAAGCAGACAGCACAGTTTTTAAAAAAGTGAGACAGAAAATATTAAATATCTAAATGAAACATTGACATTCTCTAGTACTCACTAACCTCTCATCCACATTGGCTGAGCCAAGGACTAGGAGGCCACCAGGTTTCCCCTCAGCCCACTGACAGAGCTGAGCAAAGAGGTAGGCCAGAATCATCCTGATACGGGCCTGGGTGGGACAGGATAGTGGATAAAGGATCATAAAATTCACACACCACACAATTGCTTACTCAGATCAGACCGTTTAACTGAAACATGGTGTGAGGATTGTAGTGAGCATGTGTGAATATGCAAGTAAATGGCGCAATAAAAGAGAAATGCAAGCAGGGGGAAAGCCCTGCTCATCTCAGAAACAAATGTTTTTGTTCACTTTGCAAAAACGGGTCTCTGCTTTGTTGTAGTGTTTCAGGTAACACCTGAACAATGTACTGGAGTACTCCTTGACCCTTTACACTTAACCCACCTGCACATTCTGTAGGGCAAGGTTTTCTCTGGTGCTTCCACCATTAACACGGAACTGGGGACACTTTCCCGTAACCATGGAGAAGATTCCCAGCATGCCTTTCACTGCCATGTCGATATTGAGGTTCATGTGTGAGCTGAATAAACAAGAAATACAAAGAAGAAAAATCACTTTCGAAGGAAAGCATACGGTGAGATTTGTAACAGATGCAAGTCTCATTGTGTTCTAATTTGTTATTCTGTAACTGCCCAACTATGATGGGGCCAGTGACGCTCACCTGCCAACCTGAGCGGCCAGCTCTTTGGCCCTGTTACGGGTTCCCTCCGAGGAGTTCTCACTGGCCATGTAGCAGGTGGTGAAGATGCGTCCACACAGCTCCCGTGGGTCCAGAGGGGTGTAGGACACATCACTCACTACCCGTTGAACATCCTCCAGCACCTGAGAGTCTGATATAGGGAGAGGGAGGGAGAGAGACGGAAAGATTGCGTGGTCAGAACCTGTAGTGACTAACTTTGTATGCAACGTCAAACTTTAGAATAGGAGCCATTTGCTTTTGTGTCACTTGTGGGACACAACAAAACACTATGGGCCTGTACAGAGTCCAGTCCAGTACTCACTGCCATCTCTGACTGCCTGGCAGACCAGCACACACATGGAGTAGACAATGCAGGCTGTAGAGGAACTGTCCACACCACCACTGAGTGGCAGGAGGAAACCAGCCTGGAGCAGGGAATAACAGGAGTGTTTATGGATAGAGATAGACAGACAATATAAATATTCAGTACATTTTGTATATTCTTTGTATATTCAGTACAAATATTAAGTAATAAGCAAGTAAGCATAAGCACATTTACACATAATTTACACCTAATATAGGACTACTCACCTGACCACTTCTCCTCAGGTAGTCCCAAAGCCAACATGCTGGACCCAGGCTGAAGACAACAAAGACAAGAACACAGAGACAAACATGTACATGTATTTGACATGGGTCAAATTGCGGGTTAGAATGAAGGCCCTGTGCTGTTTGTCACATGAATGGAAGGGTATGTACAGTGGGGAGAATAAGTATTTGATACACTGCCGAATTTGCAGGTTTTCCTACTTACAAAGCATGTAGAGGTCTGTAATTTTTATCATAGGTACACTTCAACTGTGAGAGACCAGAAAATCACATTGTATGATTTTTAAGTAATTCATTTGCATTTTATTGCATGACATAAGTATTTGATCACCTACCAACCAGTAAGAATTCCGGCTCTCACAGACCTGTTAGTTTTTCTTTAAGAAGCCCTCCTGTTCTCCACCCATTACCTGTATTAACTGCACCTGTTTGAACTCGTTACCTGTATAAAAGACACCTGTCCACACACTCAATCAAACAGACTCCAACCTCTCCACAATGGCCAAGACCAGAGAGCTGTGTAAGGACATCAGGGATAAAATTGTAGACCTGCACAAGGCTGGGATGGGCTACAGGACAATAGGCAAGCAGCTTGGTGAGAAGGCAACAACTGTTGGCGCAATTATTAGAAAATGGAAGAAGTTCAAGATGACGGTCAATCACCCTCGGTCTGGGGCTCCATGCAAGATCTCACCTTGTGGGGCATCAGTGATCATGAGGAAGGTGAGGGATCAGCGCAGAACTACACGGCAGGACCTGGTCAATGACCTGAAGAGAGCTGGGACCACAGTCTCAAAGAAAACCATTAGTAACACACTACGCCGTCATGGATTAAAATCCTGCAGCGCATGCAAGGTTCCCCTGCTCAAGCCAGCGCATGTCCAGGCCCGTCTGAAGTTTGCCAATGACCATCTGGATGATCCAGAGGAGGAATGGGAGAAGGTCATGTGGTCTGATGACACAAAAATAGAGCTTTTTGGTCTAAACTCCACTCGCCGTGTTTGGAGGAAGAAGAAGGATGAGTACAACCCCAAGAACACCATCCCAACCGTGAAGCATGGAGGTGGAAACATCATTCTTTGGGGATGCTTTTCTGCAAAGGGGACAGGACGACTGCACCGTATTGAGGGGAGGATGGATGGGGCCATGTATCGCGAGATCTTGGCCAACAACCTCCTTCCCTCAGTAAGAGCATTGAAGATGGGTCGTGGCTGGGTCTTCCAGCATGACAACGACCCGAAACACACAGCCAGGGCAACTAAGGAGTGGCTCCGTAAGAAGCATCTCAAGGTCCTGGAGTGGCCTAGCCAGTCTCCAGACCTGAACCAAATAGAACATCTTTGGAGGGAGCTGAAAGTCTGCATTGCCCAGCGACAGCCACGAAACCTGAAGGATCTGGAGAAGGTCTGTATGGAGGAGTGGGCCAAAATCCCTGCTGCAGTGTGTGCAGACCTGGTCAAGACCTAAGGGAAACGTATGATCTCTGTAATTGCAAACAAAGGTTTCTGTACCAAATATTAAGTTCTGCTTTTCTGATGTATCAAATACTTATGTCATGCAATAAAATGCAAATTAATTACTTAAAAATAATACAATGTGATTTTCTGGATTTTTGTTTTAGATTCCGTCTCTCACAGTTGAAGTGTACCTATGATAAAAATTACAGACCTCTACATGCTTTGTAAGTAGGAAAACCTGCAAAATCGGCAGTGTATCAAATACTTGTTCTCCCCACTGTATGTGTACACTGTAAACTGTAAAGAGGTGGGCAGTCCCATGATCTGGAAAGTAACTTTTAAAAAACGTGTCTTTCTAGTTTTAACTTCTCTCAGACAGGGATTGGCTCCACCAAAGACATGCAGCTCAGTTTCAGACACAAAGGGAGCAGTCAGGGCAAATGAATGTCACACACCAAGCTCCTGAATCCACTGGGTGGCAATATAGTAGGCTGCTATCTCTGTCTGTTTCCAATGATTCCATGGTGAACAAACAAAATACAGGGAGACACAGTCAAAAATAGCTACTATTTATTTTCGGAAGCATTTTAGCCACACAACACTCTTGTGATCACAGTCTTTATCAGGGGGTGCCATACCTAATCTCCTCCTCAGGGGTGTGGAACTGCCACTCAATGGGCTGGTGAGTGGGGAGGTAGACATCTTCACAATCAGACAGGGAGAAGTCCACTTTGACTCTATGGCACGGTTTGTGCTCATACTCCTGAACACAGTGGAGCAGAAGACATATCAGCAAACCACGTGACATTTAAAATGTAATGGGCATGCTATTTTGAGTCTGAGTCAATAACTGAAGGGAGAAGGTAAAGTGACTATTGAGTGTGTACCCAGTATAGGGAGGAAAGACAACACCAGACAGAGACAGAGCCTTGGCTTAGGGAGTTGAATGTTGAACAGGATTACCTCTGGCTTCCCTTGAGTGGCTAGTTTCACTTGGGAAGTAATGTGTTTCTGAATCACACCTACCATTTCTGAGAAGTAAAAAGTGCCCTGTTTTGAAGAGAGATGTCAGCTCACCACGTGTGGGTGGCAATGCTCTCCTCTGTAGCTGCGGACATCCTCCAGATCCAGAGTGGCAGTCACAACCTCCTGCAACAGACACACACACATACAGAGGTTCCACATTGTCCAATGGTTCACTTTGGGAATGGCTAACATTAACAATAACATTATACAACATGCTGACTTGGCCAGTCCATATAATCAAACACAGCTCACCCTGGTATGTGACGTGAGAGTGCAGTGAGGGTGAAAGAATAGGCTGTAAGATATTGTTCTCACATTTACTTTCTGTTATGTTGAGCCTGTCCTTACCACGTCATCCAGGGAGAACTGTGTTCCCTGGGCCACTATGTCCCCGTTGATGGCCACCATGGCACAACCATCATAGTAGAGTCTGTCTCCATCACAACCCTTCTGATTGGCAAACATGTAGATCCCCCCACTCTGTGCAAAACAATAACACAATTGTCCTTAATCCACTTGTAATATCAGAAACCGCCCAACTTCATTACTATGCAATAACAATTTACAAAAATAACAACAATGTTGTTATTGTAGTAATTACAGTGTTATTACACACGTCTAGGATCAATGTAATGATAGGTGTTACCCAAACTCAAAATAATCAAAATATACAGTACCAGTCAACAGTTTGGACACCTACTCATTCAAGGGTTTTTCATAATTGTTACTATTTTCTACATTGTAGAATAATAGTGAAGACATAAAAACGATGAAATAACACAAATGGAATCATGTGGTAACCAAAAACGTGTTAAACAAATCAAAATATATAGGCAAAATATATAGGCAAAACACTGTATGAAATGGAGCAGTATTATAATGACAAAACAGTGCCTCCAAGTGGTTACTGGGCTGGCAACATGCAGTACCTCTATTCTCACTACACATCCTGTATAACAGGGGTACTCAACTCTTACACTACGAGGACCGGAGCCTGCTGGTTTTCTGTTCTAGCTGATAATGAATTGCATACACCTGGTGACCCTAATCAGTCCCTGATTAGAGGGGAACAATTTTAAAATGCAGTGGGACTGGCTTCAAGGTCCAGAGTTGAGTTTGAGGGCTGTATAACATGTACATGCGTCCGTGCATGTGTCCATCCGTGTGTATGATCACCTTTGTGGTGGCTGATTTAACTAGGTTGACTCTGTGGTCTGCCTTGCGTAGCTCGTGGTAGCTGGCTGAGGAGTTGGTGAAGATCTCCACACCATCTAGACCCATGTCCACATGGGGGCTGCCAAGCACATGACATTCCCACATACAGTTGAAGTCAGAAGTTTACATACACTTAGGTTGGAGTCATTAAAACTCGTTTTCCAACCACTCCACACATTTCTTGTTAACAAACTATAGTTTTGGAGAGTCGGTTAGGACATCTACTTTGTGCACAAGTAATTTTTCCAACAATTGTTTACAGACAGATTATTTCACTTAATCACAATTCCAGTGGGTCAGAAGTTTACATACACTAAGTTGACTGTGCCTTTAAACAGCTTGAAAAATTCCAGAAAATGATGTCATGGCTTTAGAAGCTTCTGATAGGCTAATTGACATAATTTGAGTCAATTGGAGGTGTACCTGTGGATGTATTTCAAGGCCTACCTTCAAACTCAGTGCCTCTTTGCTTGACATCATGGGAAAATCAAAAGAAATCAGCCAAGAAAAAAAAATTGTAGACCTCCACAAGTTTGGTTCATCCTTGGGAGCGATTTCCACGTTCATCTGTCCAAACAATAGTACGCAAGTATAAACACCATGGGACCACGCAGCCGTCATACCGCTCAGGAAGGAGACGCGTTCTGTCTCCTAGAGATTGGTGCGAAAAGTGCAAATCAATCCCAGAACAACAGCAAAGTACCTTCTGAAGATGCTGGAGGAAACAGGTACAAAAGTATCTATATCCACAGTAAAACGAGTCCTATATCGACATAACCTGAAAGGCCGCTCAGCAAGGAAGAAGCCACTGCTCCAAAACTGCCATAAAAAAAGCCAGACTATGGTTTGCAACTGCACATGGGGACAAAGATCGTACTTTTTTGAGAAATGTCCTCTGGTCTGATGAAACAAAAATAGAACTGTTCGGCCATAATGACCATCGTTATGTTTGGAGGAAAAAGGGGATTGCTTGCAAGCTGAAGAACACCATCCCAACCGTGAAGCACGGGGGTGGCAGCATCATGCTGTGGGGGTGCTTTGCTGCAGGAGGGACTGGTGCACTTCACAAAATAGATGGCATCATGAGGAAGGAAAATTATGTGGATATATTAAAGCAACATCTCAAGACATCAGTCAGGAAGTTAAAGCTTGGTCGCAAATGGGTCTTCCAAATGGACAATGACCCCAAGCATACTTCCAAAGTTGTGGCAAAATGGCTTAAGGACAACAAAGTCAAGGTATTTGAGTGGCCATCACAAAGCCCTGACCTTAATCCTATAGAAGATTTGTGGGCAGAACTGAAAAAGCGTGTGCGAGCAAGGAGGCCTACAAACCTGACTCAGTTACACCAGCTCTGTCAGGAGGAATGGGCCAAAATTCACCCAACTTATTGTGGGAAGCTTGTGGAAGGCAACCCAAAACGTTTGACCCAAGTTAAACAATTTAAAGGCAATGCTACCAAATACTAATTGAGTGTATGTAAACTTCTGACTCACTGGGAATGTGATGAAAGAAATAAAAGCTGAAATAAATCATTCTCTCTACAATTATTCTGACATTTCACATTCTTAAAATAAAGTGGTGATCCTAGCTGACCTAAAACAGGGAATTTTTACTAGGATTAAATGTCAGGAATTGTGAAAAACTGAGTTTACATGTATTTGGCTAAGGTGTATGTAAACTTCCGACATCAACTGTACATCATTACAGACTGCAGCTTACTAGAAAAACACACACACACTGTATATAATTATTCACATTTGCAATCTCACTCAATCTCTCAAAAACATTTGAGCTCTCTTTCAATCCATTACACAAATAACTAACGACACACAGTATTTCACAACTCATTACAGAAATTGATTTAGGTTTGAAAAGAGTCCTTCATTTGAGACTCTTAACTGAATGTACCTCCTAGGGTTCCACAGCTCAGCACAGATCTCACTCCCGATGCAGGTGTCTTTGGTTGAGAGGACGCAGTCACCAAAGGGGACAGTGTCCTTCAAGAGACAGAACAATGGAAAGGAATTTCATTAACGATCACATTAAATGGATGATACTATTGATTGCTGCACATATACAGTACCAGTCAAAAGTTTGGATACACCTACTTATTCAAGGGTTTTTCTTTATTTTACTATTTTTTACATTGTAGAATAATAGTGAAAACATCAAAACTATGAAATAACACATATTGAATCATGTAGTAACCAAAAAATTCATAAACAAATCTAAATATATTTTTGATTTTTGATTCTTCAAAGTAGCCATCCTTTGCCTTCATGACTCCTGAGTGGTGCAGCGGTCTAAAGCACTGCATCTCAGCGCTAGAGGCGTCACTACAGACCCTGGTTCGATTCCAGGCTGGATCACAATCTGGCCGTGATTGGGAATCCCATAGGGCGGCGCACAATTAGCCAGCATCGTCCGGGTTTGGTCGGGGTAGGCCATCATTGAAAGTAACAATTTGTTCTTAACTGACTTGCCTAGTTAAATTTTAAAAATGACAGCTTTGCATTCTCTCAACCAGCTTCATGAGGAATGCTTTACCAACAGTTTTGAAGTTCCCACAAATGCTGAGAACTTGTTGGCTGCTTTTCCAACTCATCACAAACCATCTCAGTTGGGTTGAGGTCGGGTGATTGTGGAGGCCAGGTCATCTGATGCAGCACTCCATCCCTCTGCTTGGTCAAATAGCCCTTAAAACAGCCTGGAGGTGTGTTTTGGGTCATTGTCCTGTTGAAAAACGAATTATATTCCCACTAAGCACAAACCAGATGGGATGGCGTATCGCTGCAGAATGCTGTGATAGCCATGCTGGTTAAGTGTGCCTTTAATTCTAAATAAATCACTGACAGTGTCACCAGCAAAGCACCCCTACACCATCACACCTCCTCCTCCATGCTTCACAGTGGGAACCACACATGGGGAGATCATCCGTTCACCTACTCTGCGTCTCACAAAGACACGGCGGTTGGAACCAAAAATCTCAAATTTGGACTAAGACCAAAATAAAGATTTCCACCGGTCTAATGTCCATTGCTCGTGTTTCTTGGCCCAAGCAAGTCTCTTCTTATTGTTGGTGTCCTTTAGTAGTGGTTTCTTTGCAGCAATTCGACCATGAAGGCCGGATTCACGCAGTCTCCTCTGAACAGTTGATGTTGAGATGTGTCTGTTACTTGAACTCTGTGAAGCATTTATTTGGGCTGCAATCTGAGGTGCAGTTAACTCTAATTAACCTATCCTCTGCAGCAGAGGTAACTCTGGGTCTTCCTTTCCTTTGGCGGTCTTCATAAGAGCCAGTTTCATCATAGTGCTTGATGGTTTTTGCGACTGCACTTGAAGAAACTTTCAAAGTTCTTGACATTTTCTGGATTGACTGACCTTCATGTCTTAAAGTAATGATGGACTGTCATTTGTCTTTGCTTATTTGAGCTGTTCTTGCCATAATATGGACTTGGTCTTTTACCAAATAGGGCTATCTTCTGTATACCACCCATACCTTGTCATAACACAACTGATTGGTTCAAACGTATTAAGAAGGAAAGAAATGCCACAAATTAACATTTAACAAGGCACACCTGTTAATTGAAATGCATTCCAGGTGACTACCTCGTGAAGCTGGTTGAGAGAATGCCAAGAGTGTGCACATTTTGATTTGTTTAACACTATTTTGGTTACTACATGATTCTATATGTGTTATTTTATAGTTTTGATGTCTTCACTATTATTCTACAATGTAGAAAATAGTAAACATAAAGAAAAACCCTGTAATGAGTAGGTGTGTCCAAACCTTTGACTGGTACTGTATAATAATGATACAGTTTCCCTTTAAATGAAGAAACGTGCAAATAATCCTCTTATCACTGATCCTTGTTAGTGCATACCAACACCCCGCCATTAGAGAGAGAGGTAAGGAGAGAGATAGATCCTACCTGTCCTGTCACGTCCTGGATCATCCTGGGCAGGAAGTACTCCTCCACATGTCTGTGGCAGACAAGCACAATAATGCCATGTTCAAAGCAAAGTTTATTGGTCGCGTACAGAGATTTGCAGGTGTTATGACAGGTGTAGCAAAATGCGTATATGTTATTACAGTATGTGTGATGTGAAATAAATGGCTTATTGTCCTTTTCCACTTACCAAATGTGCTTTGCCCTTAGATCTAAACATTTAAAAACATGCTCCGGAACTATGGCGACTACTGAGTATTTTTAAACCTCCCACTTTGGGCTGGATAGTGTCCATGTGTAGCTCATACATGCATAATCTATGAGCATAATTACTGTCTTACTTCAATTAGCCACGAAATCCCTAGTTTGAAAGCAACTGTTTTCTGGAAGCTGTGCTGCGCCATTTTCCCTACATTTTCCCCAACGTGGGCCAGCCCCGTAGCAATTCGAGTTCTAGCCAATGAGCTTCAGCCCTTCGCCATTTGAGTGTAAACTAGCAAGATGCCCACACAGCAGAGCTAGAGAGAGAGCAATGACATGGTGCACATATCTGAACATTCAGTACCTTCGGAAGTATTCAGACCCCTTGACTTTTTCCATATTTTGTTACGGTACAGCCTTATTCTAAAATTGATCAAATTTGTTTTTTCACCTCATCAATCTACACACAATACCCCATAATTACAAAGCAAAACCAGGTTTTTAGAAATGTTTGCAAATGTATTAAAAATAAACAACGGAAATATTACATTCACATAAGTATTCAGACCCTTTACTCAGTACTTTGTTGAAGCACCTTTGGCAGCGATTACAGCCTTGAGTCTTCTTGGATGTGACGCTACAAGCTTGGCACACCTGTATTTGGGGAGTTTCTCCCATTCTTCTCTGCAGATCCTCTCAAGCTCTGTCAGGTTGGATGGGGAGCATCGCTGCACTATTTTCAGGTCTCTCTAGAGATGTTCGATCGGGTTCAAGTCCGGGCTCTGGCTGGGCCACTCAAGGACATTCAGAGACTTGTCCCGAAGCCTCTCCTACGTTGTCTTGGCTGTGTGCTTAGGGTCGTTGTTCTGTTGTAAGGTGAACCTTCGCCTCAGTCTGAGATCCTGAGCGCTCTGGAGCAGGTTTTCATCAAGTATCTCTCTGTACTTTGCTCCATTCATCTTTCCCTCGATCCTGACTAGTCTCCCAGTCCCTGCCGCTGAAAAACATCCCCACAGCATGATGCTGCCACCACCATGCTTCATCGTAGGGATGGTGCAAGGTTTCCTCCAGACGTGAAGCTTGGCATTCAGGCCAAAGAGTTCAATCTTGGTTTCATCAGACCAGAGAATCTTGTTTCTCATGGTCTCAGAGTCTTTAGGTGCCTTTTGGCAAACTCCAAGCGGGCAGTCATGTGCCTTTTACTGAGGAGTGGCTTCCGTCTGGCCACTCTACCATAAAGGCCTGATTGGTGGAGTGCTGCAGAGATGGTTGTCCTTCTGGAAGGTTCTCCCATCTCCACAGAGGAACTCTGGAGCTCTATCAGAGTGACCATTGGGTTCTTGGTCACCTCCCTGACCAAGGCCCTTCTCCCCCGATTGCTCAGTTTGGCTGGGCGGCCAGCTCTAGGAAGAGTCTTGGTGGTTCCAAACTTCTTCCATTTAAGAATGATGGAGGCCACTGTGTTCTTGGGGACTTTCAATGCTGGAGAAATGTTTGGTACCCTTCCCCAGTTCTGTGCCTCAACACAATACTGTCTCGGAGCTCTACGGACAATTCCTTCAACCTCATGGCTTGGTTTTTGGTCTGACATGCACTGTCAACTGTGGGACCTTATATAGACAGCTGTGGGCCTTTCCAAATCATGTCCAATCAATTGAATTTACCTCAGGTGGAGTCCAATCAAGTTGTAGAAACATCTCAATAATGATCAATGGAAACCGGATGCACCTGAGCTGAATTTCGAGTCTCATAGCAAAGGGTCTGAATACTTTTGTAAATAAGGTATTTCTGTTTTTTATTTGTAATACATTTGCAAACATGTCTAAAAACCTGTTTTCGCTTCGTCATTATGGGGTATTTTGTGTAGATTGATGAGGAAAAACATTGATTTAATCAATTTTAGAATAAGCCTGTAACGTAACAAAATGTGGAAAAAGTGAAGGGGTCTGAATACTTTCCGAAGGCACTGTATGTGACATAGTATGCAATTTGAGACTACTTTTGGCTCGTGAGCCCTACTTTCAGAACTACTGGCTAAAAAGTATACACAAGTACCGGAGAATCTCTTTAATTTCACTGTTTATCAAAGTATTATCATTATGTTCAGAAGGAAGGCAGATTCTATGTTGATCACTAACCTGAGTTTATTCCATGGTGAAAACCAGCGGAACTCCCGGTTGTTCCCATAGTTGGCCAGCAGCATCTTGGGTCGGATCAACAAGATTTTCCTTTAAAAAGAGTGTAAAAATGGTGAACAATTACACCTAATTGCTTTTGACGATGCACATAACATACATACATTCAGAATTGCTTATTTCCAAGACTTACCCGTTGAGGAAAATGACTCTACAGTTGTACCGAACATTATGATGCATGATGGGCCTGAGGGGGATTTAGAGAACATTACCAGGAGGCAAAGAGAGGCACAACAGAGCTGAAGTGCTTGTGAGAAGTGTGACTGACATGCCAACATCGCAGATGATGTCCTGGGTGACAGGTGACTCCAGCAGCTTCCTGAGTACCTGGAAGCAGTGCAGCAGGGTGTCTGACTCGTAGAAGTGGTCCGCACAGCCATACCCACTGTTGACCAGGGACAGAAAGAGAGGAGGTTGAGGGAAAGTTCATGGAAAATCAGAGCAGGCATGGCCATGTAGGAGGCGTATTATATGCAAATGCACAGAGCTTTATAGGAGTCAAATAAAAAGCCCACAAACAAAGACATACATTTGTCTATTAAACTAAATGGGCTACTTACTGTATACTGTAATGTACTCAACAATCACAACTTTGATGAAGGAGATGTAAATAACAAATACCATATTTCCAGTTCAGGTCCCAATCTGTATTTTGCCCCGTGAGACTTGGCTATCGCGATACCTAGTCATGAGAATATATCATTATTAAAGTGAATGTCATGTCCAGAGTCCTCATTTGCAAGATGTGCATACTATTCCTGAAGAGCAAGTAGCCTAGTATAGTAGACTACAGGCTTATGAGTGGAATGTCTATAGGTCATTACAACACCATATGAACTTTAAGACAGCTCTGTATATGAACCCACTACAGTTTAAGTTAAATGGACAATGCATCTTCAATTCATGGATTTTTACTTCGGAGAGGCTTGCAGAGTGTGCTACCCAATTATTTTATTCGGACTTACTTCTCAGTATTCTCTCCAAGTTTCCGTCAAAATCTAGTGCCCATTGATTCAAGGAGCACGTAGCTAATATAACCTTTCGTCCCATTTCATATAATGGTGCAACAAATTAGCCTTGCTGATATTCAAACGTTGGACCCTCAATTCTCAAATGAGTTACTGTAACACTCGACTCAATACTATCTGAGTTGCAACGTTGTGTCTCTTCGATCCGGGCACTACTACTACAGATAGAACAATGAGACAGATATTTCACCGGATGTATAAATGTGAAGCATCCGCTTGGCGTTTCAACTCGCTCAAACAATGTACCAAATATGGTAGTGAGAGGAAGCCGAGTGGCCGGCAGTGGGAGAAGATGGATTTTGGCCGACATTCTGCTAATTTTTTCATCAATTAAACATTTGATCTCACTGGTTTTGTAGACTTTACCCTTTGCCAAAGTTTCAAAACGTTGCTAGAACGCGCCAATAGGATCTCGCTAGCTCGTGCTTGGCTCTGCCCACCTCCTTCCTTGTTCTGCCCACTATGAACCATTTGAAACGACAGGCTGTGGTCTATCTTGGTTTAGTTTAAAAAAATCTTTGCTACTACTGCCCCTCCTCCTTTATATCTTATTAAAGAGACAGGAAGCTTATTTACACAACCAGCTGCTGCGCCTCTGCTGTACAAAATTAGGACACCTGTAAAGAGTAGATCTACCGGTAGTCTTCATATTCTTTTAGAAATTGTCCATATTTCAGACAACAAAAATTGTGATGCTTCCATAAATAAAAAATATTGTGGAAAACCAAGGTGAAAAGTAGATCTCAAACTTCACAGGTTGTGTAAAGTTGTGACTTCATTTTTATTTTTTATTTTTATTTCACCTTTATTTAACCAGGTAAGCCAGTTGAGAACAGGTTCTCATTTACAACTGCGACCTGGCCAAGATAAAGCAAAGTAGTGCAATAAAAACAACACAGAGTTACATATGGGGTAAAAAAACATAAAGTCAGAAATACAACAGAAAATATATATACAGTGTGTGCAAATGTAGCAAGTTATGGAGGTAAGGCAATAAATAGGCTATAGTGCAGAATAATTACAATAGTATTAACACTGGAATGCTAGATGTGCAAGAGATTATGTGCAAATAGAGATACTGAGGTGCAAAAGAGCAAAATAAATAACAATATAGGGATGAGGTAGTTGGGTGGGCTAATTTCAGATGGGCTGTGTACAGGTGCAGTGATCGGTAAGGTGCTCTGACAACTGATGCTTAAAGTTATTGAGGGAGATAAGAGTCTCCAGCTTCAGAGATTTTTGCAATTCGTTCCAGTCATTGGCAGCAGAGAACTGGAAGGAATGGCGGCCAAAGGAGGTGTTGGCTTTGGGAATGACCAGTGAGATATACCTGCTGGAGCGCAGACTACGGGTGGGTGCTGCTATGGTGACCAATGAGCTAAGATAAGGCGGGGATTTGCCTAGCAGTGATTTATAGATGGCCTGGAGCCAGTGGGTTTGACGACGAACATGTAGTGAGGACCAGCCAACAAGAGCGTACAGGTCACAGTGGTGGGTAGTGTATGGGGCTTTGGAGACAAAACGGATGGCACTGTGATAGACTACATCCAATTTGCTGAGTAGAGTGTTGGAGGCTATTTTGTAAATGACATCGCCGAAGTCAAGGATCGGTAGGATAGTCAGTTTTACGAGGGCATGTTTGGCAGCATGAGTGAAGGAGGCTTTGTTGCGAAATAGGAAGCCGATTCTAGATTTAACTTTGGATTGGAGATTCTTTATGTGAGTCTGGAAGTTGAGTTTACAGTCTAACCAGACACCTAGATATATGTAGTTGTCCACATACTCTAGGTCAGACCCGTCGAGAGTGGTGATTCTAGTCGGGTGGGCGGGTGCTAGCAGCGTTCGATTGAAAAGCATGCATTTAGTTTTACTAGTGTTTAAGAGCAGTTGAAGGCTACTGAAGGATTGTTGTATGGCATTGAAGCTCGTTTGGAGGTTTGTTAACACAGTGTCCAATGAAGGGCCAGATGTATACAAAATGGTGTCGTCTGCGTAGAGGTGGATCTGAGAGTCACCAGCAGCAAGAGCGACATCATTGATATACACGGAGAAAAGTGTCGGCCCAAGAATTGAACCCTGTGGCACCCCCATAGAGACTGCCATAGGTCCAGACAACAGGCCCTCCGATTTGACACACTGAACTCTATCTGAGAAGTAGTTGGTGAACCAGGCGAGGCAGTCATTTGAGAAACCAAGGCTATTTAGTCTGCCAATAAGAATGCGGTGGTTGACAGAGTCGAAAGCCTTGGCCAGGTCGATGAAGACGGCTGCACAGTACTGTCTATTATCAATCGCGGTTATAATTGACAATATAAAAGTAGCCTACTACTCAATCTATAAATATTAATATATTTTATAAACTACATCATCCTGTAGTATTCTGTCATCATATGACAGATGTATGCATGAAGACAGTAGAGCTACTTGTTCCACTTTAAGAAATAAAACACTAGTCACTTAAATAATGTTTACATATCTTGCACTACTCATCTCATATGTATATACTGTATTCTATTCTATAATATTCTAATGTATCTTAGTCCATGCCGCTCTGTCATTGCTTGTCCATATATGTATATATTCTTAAATTCCATTCCTTTTGTGTGTATTGGGTATATGTTGTGAAACTGTTAGATATTACTTGTTAGATATTACTGCACTGTCGGAGCTAGAAGCACAAGCATTTCGCTACACCCGCAATAACATCTGCTAAACACGTGTATGTGACAAATAACATTTGATTTGATTTGATTTGATGTCCACTTATTGGTTCAAAATATGTTGAGGAGTTATTTGGGTTTACTGTCAGGTAATGGCCCATCCATTCATGAGCTCATCGGGCGCTAGTGGCTTCAGGTCCGTGTTACCCAATCAGAGGTCGATATGGCAGTGTGGCGCATACCCTACTGAGACGTTATTGGCTGTACGTTCACACGCATTTATTATTTGGGCGGAGCTGTTGTTAATATATAACATTTTATTCGTTAAATCATACACATCTGGGCCAAGAGTTTTCCCATAGGTCCTAGAAGTTGGTGAGTAGCCTACGAAATTATATTTTAGACAGACCTATTGAAATGCAATGTCTGCTTATAATGCTTATGTTATTTTTCCGTCTATGATCCTCGACATTATGCATGGTCTATTGTCCATGTGAGTTATGGCTTTTTCTGGAGGTGCGTTATGGCTGCGTTAGGCCGGCCTGAATTTTGTTATCAATTGTTTTGTGATAGCCTCTATCTAACGTATATTTATTCATTCGATCCGTTATTGACAATACAATTTCAGGGACTTGCGGGTATTTATTCAATAATCGGGTGTAAAAACAGCTGACGCTTGTTGTAGGCCCATCAGTAATTATAAGTAAAAGGGTGGAGAATGAAGTCTATGCTTTTTATGAAACCCACCTTCTGCACGTACTTCAATCAGTCTTGTATACAACATTATTTGAGTGTCCTATTTGAATATATGTGACAACTGTCACTCTGCCAAAAGTGCCCTTGTCAACCATGTACAACAGGTGTTCCCCCCAGCATTATGTTGGATTTTGTTCAAAACGTGTCAGCTAACATAACATAACCTATGACCTATGCCCATAGACCTGCTTTTACTATCCCTGGGGGTTTGCTTTAACCCTCCTGACCCCGTTTCTGGACTGTTTTCTGTGGATTGTTACAGTACAGATGTATGGCCTACCTCTGATGTATAGTATAAGAATATAATATAATATATGCCATTTAGCAGACACTTTTAACCAAAGTGACTTAGTCATGCAGGCATATATTTTTATATTAATGGAGGGGATGAGCAACATTATTAATGGGTAGTTTAATAATGGGGGTGAAAAAGTTTGTTTGGTTCTATGGTGTCCTTGAGCCCATGTAGTAGTCAAATACCGTAGGCAGTTATGGTCTTATTAGTGTAGTTACACATTTTTCCAATGTGTTTGATATAATTGAACACTTGCATTAGATTTTCTAACATGCACAACTGTATTGTGCTAAAACCTCTCATTGTAGAATTATCATACTCAAGTCTATTCACAAACCTTTAGAATTGTACATGTGTTGAACAGACAAACTGTAGGCCTTACCATAATGGGACCAAAGGTTTTGCGACATTTTGATCTGTATTTGATCTGTAGGCCGTCATTGTAAATAAGAATTTGTTCTTAACTGACTTGCCTAGTTAAATAAAGGTAAAATAAATACAAAAAAAAAATATATATATATATATATAGCATGCTGTGTGCATCAGATAGTAGCCATCTGGCTTGTCATTATCACCCTTGGTTACACACCCCAAGCAGCCTTGTGTAATCGACTTTCGATCCTTAAGGTTTACTAATATTAAACCAGCCCTTTAACCATGTATAATGTACAGCACCATCACACAGTGTGTTATCTCAGGTCCTCAAGGACACCAGATATCCTTTGATTTCCCACATTACCTTATTGGCTATGAGGTACAGTAGGTCTGTTATGTCTTGGTCACTACCATGACTCTCTACTCTCTCTCTGTTTCTCTAGAGATGTCTTCTGCAGTGGCCATGGAGGCCACCCGGAGGCGCCACAAGCTCAGCTCTAATGGGGGGGCGTCTGAGACGACAGAGGAACCTGCAGGGCAGTGGGGAAGAGCATGGTAAGATGAAGCTGACATACTGTAGGCCTATGGTCATTACTCCTCTACACATGTAACTGGGTTCACATGTAACTGGGTTCACTGTCTGTTGGTTCAGGACTGATTATGATACGATATACTTAAAGCTGCAATCCTTAATGGTGAAACTGCCACATCAGTTTGCGATATTACAACAACAATGTGGTTACTGATAGAGCAGCAGCATATGTACTGCAATTAGTTTTACACTCTCCACCTCTACTTCGTCAACAAAAACAGAAACGGCCGTGGGGCAGACAGTGGCGCTGTTTCCCCAACTGCGGATTCCACCTTTAATGTCCATTTTATATGGAAATTCATTTTGTGAAGTCTGCATACAAATATATAATACAAAAACCACTGGATAGTTCATAGTTAATGCACACATATTCACAGTCCCTGTGGCCTACTGTCTGACCATTGGGCCTACATCTGTCCTATGTCCCACTGTTCAGCAGCCTGATGGCTGACGGAATGAAACATGCCCTGCTTCTATTTTTGCTGAACAGTGGGACCTTATATCTCTTTGGGGAGGGTAGCAGCTCAAAATATTGGGCAAGATTGTGTGTGGGGACCTGCTTAATCTTCAGTCAACAAAGGTAGTATGGAAAGGAAGTAAAGTATTTGACTGAGGAAAATAAACAACCAGTTTGAATCAGTTCACAAGGTTCCACCACCCACACATGATCTTTCCATTATATGTCTATTCCAGTTGTCATTGGGTTATGGGTCACTGCCACTAAAATAAGTTTCAAAGTTACATACATGTTTTTGCCATTGTAGCCCGTATACAAAGCTCAGGTTAGCGAATGGATTCACTACAGAATTATTTAAAAAAGGAAAAACTAGGGGTTGATTTGTGTTGTACATGGACAGCACAGGAGGCTGGTGGCACCTTCATTGGGGAGGATGGGCTCGTTGTAATGGCTGGAGCAGAATAAATGGAACGGTATCAAATACACCGAACACATGGTTTCCGTGTGTTTGATGCCATTCTATTCGCTCCGTTCCAGACATTATTATGAGCCGTCCTCCCCTCAGCAGCCTCCACTGATGGACAGTCACTACATGGACAGACAGTCATTACATGGACAGACAGTCACCACATGGACAGACAGTCATTACATAGACAGACAGTCACTGAAATGTTGGCCTGTATCATTCTTGTCATATAATCAGTGTAATTCAAATTAGCCTGTAAGATAAACCGGTCATGCTTATCTTTAAAGTGAACTCTAACAAAGTTGGCAGAACACCACAAGGCAAAGTCCTCGGCCCATAGAGTTTATGTTAGATTAGATCTACAGCCTAATAATAACAACTCTAATAAATTAGAGTAGAGTATCAAGCGTTTAAAAAAAAGAAATGATTCATTATTATAAATGCTCCCAATGATTATGCATTTGCACCATTACAACTCTGTATGTTATTTCCCCCATCCCCTCCACACCTACCACTCTGTTAGGGAGGTGGACTGGTTCTCTCTGAGCGCTGTGATCCTGCTGCTGTGCACAGCCCCCTTCCTGGTGTTCTTCTTTGTCATGGTGTGTGACCAGTACCAATGCTCGGTCAGCCAGCCCCTGGTGGAGCTCTACAGTGGAGAGGCCACCCTGCGCTCCATCTGGGACAAGGCCCCCTCCTTCACCTGGACCGCTGCTCAGATCTACACCGTCTGGGTCTCCTTCCAGGTAAAGCCATAGGTAGGGCCACGTGTGTGTAAATTACATTTTATTATGGTTTATTGCATCAGAATATTTCAACGATGGGAGTTCTGTGGAATGACACTGTTTCTCCATCAGGTGGTGCTCTACATGTGTGTTCCTGATATCACTCATAAGTTCCTGCCTGGCTATGCAGGTGGGGTTCAGGACGGAGCTCGCACCCCAGCAGGTAAGGCAACTGAGAAGAAAAAATCGTTGTTTTAGGAGATTTTTTGCATAAAGGATTGGTTTCTATTCATATTTACAGATATTTTATGTGCACACTACTGTTAAGTGTAGTCGTCTGCAAACACTTGGCTCTGTTCCACCCAGGTGAACGACTGCCCCCTCTCATTGAAGCCACAGTAGCTCAAATTGCGTATTTTGTCTCCATGAGACGCCATCTTAAACGACTTCATTTGGCTTCAATGTGCTATTGAGTCTTCACATAGGAATGAATGGTGTCACGTGATCGATGGCTTTGTCCATTCATATATGCAGTCATTGGTTTCACCCCCCATTGTTTGTTCTCTCCTAGGCCTCATAAACAAGTATGAGATCAATGGTTTACAGTCGTGGCTGATCACCCATGCCCTGTGGTATGCCAACGCTCAATACTTCCACTGGTTTTCCCCCACAATAATCTTCGACAACTGGATCCCACTGCTGTGGTGCACCAACATACTGGGCTATGCTGTGTCCACCTTTGCCTTTGTCAAGGCCTACCTCTTCCCCACCAATGCAGAGGACTGGTGAGGACTACATGCGTCCAATAATATGTTAGGATATTCCAACTTGTCCCTTGCATCCAATAATATGTTATATTTCATTCAAACTTGTCACTTTGGGCCTATTTAATCTGAATTGCCTTTGTCATTTTCAAGCAAATTCACAGGCAACGTCTTCTATAACTACATGATGGGCATTGAGTTCAATCCCCGCATCGGGAAATGGTTCGACTTCAAGCTCTTCTTCAACGGGAGACCTGGTATTGTTGCCTGGACTCTCATCAATCTCTCCTATGCAGCCAAACAGCAGGAGCTCTATGGCTATGTGACCAACTCTATGATCCTGGTTAATGTGCTGCAGGTGAGACACTCCTCTCCCTTTACCACTAGATGGCAGGGTTTGTTAGCGAGTGAGCTAGCTAAACTAGACCTTACAGAGTGGTAGCTTTGACTGAACCAGTTTAGGCAAGCATAGCCTCAAATGAATGGCTACTAATGTAATAACTACTCCTCCAGGCAATCTATGTTCTTGACTTCTTCTGGAATGAGGCATGGTACCTGAAGACGATTGACATCTGCCATGACCATTTTGGCTGGTACCTGGGCTGGGGAGACTGTGTGTGGCTGCCCTTCCTCTACACCCTGCAGGTAAGTCGCATCATCATAAAAAAATGTAGTCAGACACCCAACACAGAAGCCACTGTGAAAACATTAACAAGTAATGGAAATTATACTTGAGTAATGTGCTTCTATTATACTGGCTGAGTTAAATATAGTTGTTATGGACTCTTTTCTTGTTTTCTATTCAACAGTCATGACATCATACTGTATGGTTGGCATCATGTCTCTTTCTACAGGGCTTGTACCTGGTGTATAACCCAGTCCAGCTCTCCACAGCCCATGCTGCTGCTGTCCTCCTCTTGGGTCTGGTGGGTTACTACATCTTCCGCTCCAGCAACCACCAGAAGGACCTGTTCCGCCGGACCGAGGGGAAGTGCTCCATCTGGGGCAAGAAGCCCACCTTCATTGAGTGTGCCTACCGCTCGGGTGACGGCAGCCTGCACCACAGCAAGCTCATGACCTCTGGCTTCTGGGGAGTGACACGCCACCTCAACTACACGGGCGACCTGATGGGCTCGCTGGCCTACTGTGCAGCCTGCGGCTTCGGCCACATTCATCCCTACTTCTACATCGTTTACATGACCATCCTGCTGGTGCACCGCTGTGTGAGAGACGAGCATCGCTGCAGCAGCAAGTACGGCAAAGACTGGAAGCGCTACACTGATGCAGTTCCCTATCGCCTGCTGCCTGGGATCTTCTAGAGTCAACACAGAGGTTGAAGGAATCCCTGCATCCTGAAAGAAATTTAACAGAAGAAGGAGATGTGTGTTAAATGGACTGTTCACATTCCATGGAAATGTGTTGATGATATTTTGAGCTAAATCTGTGCGTGTGCGTGTGTGTGTGTGTGCGTGTGTATGTGTGTGCCGTGGTGTCTTTGGATGTCAATGTGTTTTTCCATGTTGATCTGTCTGAAAATACATAGTACTCAGAGTGAGATCTTCACTTGTAGTCAGAAGACTGCCAGCTGTGTGCTCTAAGAAGCAACCCTCAGCTACTCTCAGAACTGCTCACTGGTGCCTAGGAGGATTTCTCCATAGCTGTTGGTGCTATGGTGCATAGATACTATGAGAAACTCTGCAAAATGGATTTCTAATTAAAATCTGTATTGAAGTGCACTGTAGTCTAGCAATGTGAACACCACATAACCATACAGTAGCACTTAGTTGCCATTGGTAAAGTAACTACAGCTACAAGTGAGCAATAATCTAGATATCTTTTAAAATGCACTGTCGATGACAAATGTTTCTTCTATTTAGGGATCAGCCCAGCATTACATGAAATGCTAGCAGCAGACAAGTATATTATGTTGAACAAGCAGTTACAACTATACAATGATTGTCCCTGCTAAAATTATTTTTTTTTATGCCTGTCGATATGTTTGATGGACTCCTTACCTGTTATGTTAAAGTTTTGTGCTAATAGTGCTTTTACTGTATCCAACAGTCTTTTTGCCATTTGATTTCAAATGACTAAAATGTAAAATGTAAGTTGTTTGCCTTTTTTACCTTATCTGCCTTTCCTCAAGTGATAACTTCGAAAAGTAAATAAACCTAACATGTTGAATACATTTCTGATTTCTTTACTTTGATTCCATCCATTTTTTGTACGTGTTTGGGCGTGTGTGTGTGTGAGTGGAGGAAATTACAATGAAGGAGATGTCATTGCATCCTCACAGATTTGTTCCTGTGGTTTGAAGAGTGCTGACATGGCCTTAGAGGTCACCACTTCCTCCTGCTGTGACTGAAGAGGTTGATCAGGCCTCCTGTCCCTCATGCTGGTGGAAAGACCCCTGGAGTGGGTATGACAGTGATCACTCAGTGGTGGTGGTTGTACTAACGTCAAGAGTGCACCCTTCACTTCCATTTACTATTTTCTTCCTCTATTCTCTGTTCTTATGTCTCCCTATCCCTCCCCCTTTAATTTAGTCACCTCAAATCTGACATTCAGCAGCAGGGGGCAGTAGAACACAGGTTGTGAAAAAATCTAGCAGAAATAAAACAATCCAAGAGTGTTTATCCTCCAAGAGAAAATCTGAGTAATGTCAATGAAAACTAGAAAAGTACATTTCCTGAAGAAAATGTGGTGTGCTTGCTAGCTTATTTTCAAGTATTTATGGTTTTGAAAAGTTGTTTTAATGTTTGTAGCTGAAATAGTTAAAGACCGACCGGTAGCATTTAAAATGTCTACTACTGTGTTCTTATTTTTTTCCATTGAATCCATGATGTGTTATGCTACTTTATGCTAATTACCACGGTTTATAGTTTATACAGTTTTTAAGAATGTGAAGTTAGGATAGCTTGAACATGAGAAAATTGGTTTGGTGTCTCTAGCTTGAACGGTTCAAGAGTAACTGTTGGTGAGTTATTTTATTCACATTTATGTACATTTATATAGTTATAGTTGATACAGATCTTAAAGAATTTGAAGTTAGAATAGCCTGAACATATATATATATATATATATATATATATATAT